>NW_007361075.1:0-158898 GCF_000149035.1 Colletotrichum graminicola M1.001
TATCTCTAAACCTATTAACGCTTAACTTATATCTTTGTACTTAATTAGGATTAGGATTCTCTAATTAGCCTGTATACTACCTCGCTCTAGGCTAATCGCCCTACCCTGCTCTAATAATTATCTAAGCCTTAGCCTTATTAGACTTATAATATAAAATAAGAATATTATTTATATAAGAAAGCACTAAGACCTTCTTATCTAGTGTCTAAAATAAGTATAAGTCTTTAGCTATTAGCTTTAATCTAAGGTAATATAAGGCGCTTAAGAACTCTTTATACTAAAGGAGGGAGACATCTTATAAGCTATAGAGAGTATACCTTAATTAGACTACTTTTCTTAGGATCTTAAAGCTATCTAAAAAGTAGTATATAATTAGTAGTTCTTTTAGCTCCTTTTTTATGTTTAGAAATATATTAATAATATTAAATTAGTAGATTTTAAGGTTAAATTTAGTTATAAAAGCTATTACTATATAAAAGGTTTATATAGTAAAGGTAGCTATATATATTTACTTAAGTAGGTGTTTTTCTTATATATTACCTTTTATATAAATATACGCCTTATATTAATTAAGGAAGCCTTTTTAGTCTAACTTATATATTTATACTTACTTTAAAAGGATAAGTTTTATAGTAACTTTATTTTAGTTTACTACTTTTTATATACCTATCTCTTCTAGCTTATAAATCTTAGTAACTATTATATTTATAAAAAAGGTATATATTAGCTTAAGAAGAGATTAAAATTTCTTTTAGTTCTTTAGTAGTAAGGGTAATTTACTAGTGTATTTTTTATTAGTTAGTTTTAGGTGTTTCTAAATATACTTTAGTTAAATAATTATTATATAGATATATTAGTAAATAGTCTTATAACTAGTATACTTCTTATTAATTACCTTTTGCTTATTTAGTATAAAGGTATTAAAGAGTTTATCTTAGCTTTATTTAAAATATATAAAGGCTAATAAGAAGCTAGTGTTTTTTATACTTAATTAGCTATTTACTAATAATTAAAGTAATAAGCTATATAAGTAGTAACTTTACTAAGTTAAGGTAGTATAGTTTAACTTATTTTAGTTACTTATTTCTAAATCCTACCCTTAACTAGTATAGCTAGTAGATATAAGGTCTAAATATAGTGTTTTATTTATTATGTTATCCTCTTTATTTATAGAAGTATTTATATAAATAATAATCTTATTCTTAATTACCTTATTATAGTAACTAACTTCCTTATTTCTAGGTAAGCCTTTATTTACTATTATATAGTTAGAGACGTCTTACTTTACCTCTATTACCTATTTCTAGACGTCTTCTAGTTTAGGTATTAGTTTAGAAAATAATAGCTACTTTTTTTACTAGATATAATCTAAATTACTATTCTTAGGTACGCCTTTACCTAGCTTAACTATCTATAGTATAAGAGCTAGTAGTAAGAGCTACTATAAAAGATATTCTTCTTATAGTATTAGTACTATATTAACTTTTTTTATAATACCTAAGGTATAAAGCTTAGCTATATATAGTGTTACTAAGTCTTAAATATCTTTAGTAATCTTTTATACTTCTTTAACTAGAATTACTTATTTTATATTATCTTTTATATAAAACTTACTTTTATTAAATATTATATTATATATAATAATAACCTACTAAAGGGATAGGATTTATATATAATATAAGTTATAAGCATTCTAAATATAGCTTATCCATGTGTACTGAGGCGTAGACTTGTATCGTCGAAGTATCACATTGAAGGGAGTGGCCTTTGCTATGCTGACCCGGTCCCTGCTGCGCCAGTCCAGTAAGATGGCACCCGTTAAAATCGCGAGGGACATCTCCGCTGGCCCTGTAGCGGGGTCGACAACGTATGTGCAAGGGGTCCTTTGATGACATCAAGAACATCGCGTGAATCCAGTTTCGATTTTTTATCTCCGTGCGGGGGGCAGCCTCGAATTGTCACTAGTCATGTTTACTTTTTGGCTACTCCCGTTTTCTGCTGGCTAGATAAGGCTTGACTCGGACTATAAGCGCTTACTCCTGGGGGTGGAAAGTCTTAGCCCGACTTTTGGATAGTTGCGGAGGTAACTAGATGAGTAAGGGCTAACATATTATCTATTAGAAAAATAAGATTTATATATAATATAAGTTATAAGTATTCTAAATATATCTTACTAAATACCTAATATAACCCCTTAGTTTTATCTTAAAGTAATATCTTCTTATATCTCTCTTTTTATCTCTTTAAATAAAGTACGCTTAGTAGCTATATATATAAAGCTACTTTTATTAGGGATATAAATCCTAACTAAGGCTTACTTAGTATTAAGGTTACTACTAATAAAAATATTATCTAAACTATCTCTCTTTTTTCTTAATTAGGCTAAGCTAGGCGTTATACTAGTATAAGCTAATATTAAAAAAGTAAATACTTACTATTATAGCCTTAACCTATAGTTTAGTTAGGAAGTTAGCTTTAAAGAGTATCTTAATACTTTAGGTTATTACTTTCTACCTTACCTTTTTTATATTACTATTTAGCTTTTTTATATATAAAGACGTAGTCTTAACCTTAATCCTTTTATTTAGGGCTTAGTGTTAGTAAGTAGTATTACTATTAATTACTATTACTAAGTAATCTACGTCTTAGTATATCTTATATAAAGTAAGACCTTAATAATAGTAAATATATTACTTAACTACTTATAGTACCTTAAATATACTATTATAGGTCTTTATTATATAAAAAAAGCTAAATAGCCTACTAGTATATTTATATTTAATTACTATAAGCTAAACGCTATTATTATAGCCTTTAAAGTAATTAAATAGATCTTAAGTAATCTTATAGTATAAGTAAAGTGCCTTTTATTTAGATTACTATCTTAAAATAACTTTTTTTACTTAAGTTATTTAGTAATAAGTATATTCTTACCTATTATATACCTTAATTTTAACTTCTTTTACTTTATAAATTAAGTAGCTTAGTGCCTTTATACTTAAGTGTTTACCTTATAAGTACTAAAGCTAGGCTAAGTTATTTTATATTAGCCTATCCTAGTAAGTAGGTTATTTAAGGATCTAAGAATTATATAATAGTGTTATAACTATATAGATAATAGCTATACTACTAGTAGGAATTTATCTAGAAAAAAAGTAAGTAGAAAAAGGCTTATATTTAAGAAAGAAGATATTAGTAACTTAAGTAAGTTACCTAACTATAAAGCTATCTATATATTTACTATACTATAAAGTGTAATTAAACCCTAAATACTAAATACTAGTCTTTTAAAGTAAGGCTTTTAAGATAATATTAATATAAAAGTTCTTTATATATACTACCTCTATAAGTATAAGGTCTATATTTATTTTATTATAGCTTTTAAAACCTTTTTTTATTATATAAGTACTTATTATAAGTATAAGATATAAAATAGTACCTAAGTTAACTTATTATATACCTTTATTTTAGGTCTTAATTAATTTAGGCTTAAGTATTAAGATATTATTTACTAAGTAAGTAGCTTTATAGTTATTTAATATAGTACTATATAAAAAGATATATAGGCCTATAAAAGATATAATAAAGACACTATAGAAATACTAGTCCTACATAAGATTATTTAAGGTTAGCTATAGTAAGGTAGGGTTAATAATATATATAATAACTTTTAAAGAAAGGTCCTTATTTTCCTTTTTATCTTACTTATTATCTTATTTCTTATCTTTTAATAGGTTATTTTATAGCTAGTTTATATAAAAATAGTACTTCTTAAATAGCAGCCTAGCCTTAAGCTACTTTTTCTAGGCGTATTTAATTTAGAGGTCTAGGTGCTTAGTGCTATTAACTTAATTATATATTTACTATATATATTTTATAGAGATAAATATAACTTAGATATAAAAGCTTATATAATTATAACCTTGAATTTAACCTTAAATTTAACTATTATTTATAACCTTAAAGTAACACTACTATATATATATATATATATAAGATATCTAATATAACCTTTACTTCTAGATATAGACCTATAGAGATTTACTCTCTAGTACTCTATCTCTAAGAAGTATAAAAAGTAGATATATATAAATAGTAACTAGATTTACTCTAGGGTACTAAAAATAGAAATATCTACTTAGATAAAACTAGATATTAAACAGACCGTATTATGCTGTAACAAGCTGTAACAAGTAGTGTAACAGGCTGTAACTAGCTTAAAACAGGCTGTAATAATATAAGGTTTCAAATCTATATAATAGTATAATAAGTATAATATAATATAAAGGTTAATATATATATTACTAGAAATATAGAAGTTAGTTAATTATATATAGAGATAAGATCCCCTTAAGGGATTCTAGCTCTCTATGCCTTCTAAGCATAATAAAACTACACCTATCTTTCTACCTATCTACACCTATCTATCTAGTCAACCTACTGATCTACCTGTTATTTCTTATTATATATACTTTATTAAGAAGCCTATAAGTGCTTTCTTAATATATATATACTCTAGAGAAGTCTATATATAGTAATAGCTTTATATATATAAGTTATTTTAAGACTTAGATTTAAAGTAAGAAGATTCTTTTTCTTATTATATTATAAGGTAACCTACTAAGGTTATATATATCTTGTATTTTTTCTTTTTATATTTTATAGTAAAGAAGTCCTCTTTAATAACACCTACTAAAATAGTAGTATAGTAGTTAGGGCTCTTAATAAGATTACCTTATATCTTATATTATATAATATCTAAGAGCTTATAGGCTACCTAAAAAGAGGTAATTTAATATAAGACTACCTTAAGAAATAGTCTTAAAGTAAGTAACTTTTTAACTTTAGGTATATTAAGAATTTCTATATATATATATATACGTTTTACTAATCTACTAGCTAGGTATTAAGATTAGTACTTAATCTTACCTATTTTATAATAGTAAGGTATTTTTTTTAAATAAGCGTCTAGTTTACTAAGTTACTTAATATATTATATTACTTAAGAGTTTATAGTATAAAATAAAGTAATATACTTTTTTACTTAAGAGCTTTTATTTAAGTAGGTATAAGGATTATATCTACTACTAAGGAGAAAACCTAGTCCTTAACTATATTAAAACCCTTCTTATATTACTTATAAATTATCTTTAGTACTACTTTATTTAGAAAGTATAATTAATAAGTAAGTTTTATACTAAAATTAGTTAATACTAGTAGTTACTTATATTAAGGCTATATTATATTCTTAATATTAATAAACTTACTAATAGTATTAGCTTATATAGTGTTAAGGATTTTATCTAGGTATAAATTACTATCTTTATCTATAATTAGACTATCTAAGTTAATATATTTTTAGATATACCTTAATTTAGCTTTAAGCTAAAGGGTTATATACTAAGCAGGCTAGTTAGCTTATAACCTTAGCTTCTTTATACTATTAATTAATATTATTAGTTTAAAAGTTCTTTTTTAGATAAGATAGTTTATTTAAGAGAGAGATATCTAGCCTATAGGCGCTCTAGATATACTAGTTTAAGGGTGTAGTATAAGCTAGGCTTATAACTATTATAAAAACAACACTATTAATTATAGGTAGTAATTAACGCCTTATATTATACTATAATATACCCCCTTAGATTATAGAAGTCCTACTTATATAATCTAACTTAACTAACTATATAATTACTAGGTTAATAAGGAAGCTTATTACCCCCCCTAAGTTTATACTATTTAGAGTAGATCTACTAACTCTTAAAAACCTTCTAATTAGGTATATCTTACTAAAGTCTAGGTGGCTGTAATTTAACTTATCTAGTAAGGTATATTAGAACCTGTCCCTAATATTTATAGGATTTAAACCTATAAGGTCTATAACGCTTAGACGCTAACTTTACACTTAACTATTATAGCATAATGCAGAGCAAACTAGGCTTATAACTGTTGTAGAGTCACTTTTTAGGTAGGAAAGATTATAGGAAAACGGCTTAACTATCTAACGTCTAGTGATAGTTAGCCTGGCTTAAAGAAATAGGTTTTCTTTAAGTGGGCCGCTTGTGTAGAGACAAAGTTCGGCTTAGAAGAACTATTCCTCCGTTCTAGAGAAACCCTAGCTGTAATACAGCCGGCTCTACACATAAGTATAATGTCTATAAAGGCAGCATAATATATTATCTTATTATAAAAAAAACCTTTAATTAATTAGGTTAATAACCTATTTAAGAATTACCTCTTTTTTTAAAATAGTTATCTTTATTAATTTTAAATATATCTTAGCTTATAAGAGTATACTAATATATTATATATAAAGGGTTAATTTAAGGACCTTAAAGTTAGAGGCAGCACTTTATATAGACATTTTTAGGTTATTTTTAAGAGTCTAGATAGTAAGGATAATATAACTTTCTCTAGAAGAAGAGGCTATATTTATATATAAAGAAAAGTTAGTATAAAGGTTAAAGAGGTATAAAGGGGGAGGACGTATATAGCTTACTATAATACGCAGCTTACTATATATATACGTTATAGTAAAATCCTATAGAAATAAGGAAAGACCCCTATTTCTTAGTTAAGAAATCTCTAGCTAATCTTAGTAATATTATTAGTAAAGTTATCTCTAAAAGTAGGGCTAATTTACTATCTATTCCCTAATAATTTCCTATAAGGTAACCGTGCTATTAAATAGTAAGGATTATAATAGTTAATTAATTATATAATATATAGATCTAGTAAAGAACCTATAGAACTATAGAAATTCCCTTATTTCTAGGTAGGGAAATCCTGGACTAATCCTGGCTATATAAGCGGTAAATTAACCCCTTAAGGTGGGGCCAATTCACCGCCCATTCCCTAACAATTTGCCGTAGGGCAACTGTGTATTCGCCGGTTAATTTACATGTAATTCCGCCACATTTGACACCTGCATTCGCCGGCTAATTTACGTGTAATTCCGCCACATTTGACAGATCAAAGGCAGTAAATAGTGTACATCAGTACGTTAAATAACAAATATCAGTGCTGCAAGGCTTGTGGGGGTTGCGACGGTAGGTAGCTTTAAATAACAGACAATACGAGCAATTAAAAAGCGACATCCTGCTTAGTTTTTTATTTAATGAAATGTGAACCTGTAATTACTGAGTATTGATTGCGCCTTGTCTCTTCTATATATTCTTTCTTTTCTTGAAATCAGGATGAGAGGTGGACGGCAAGGGGTGCACGTATCTCAGCACCATGTGTTGTGGCGACGAGGTTTGAAACGGTGGAGCCAGAGGAATACCGTTTTCGGCAAGGACCTACCTACTTTATGCCGTAAGGTTGGGCTGCGAAGGGAGCTTTGCCTTCCAGTGATGGACATGTAAGTCGTCGAAAACAGGAAGTCAAGGCTCTCCCAGCTAAGACTTCACGAGGGCCGGATTAGTAGTTGGGTCGGTGACGACCAGCGAATACCTGGTGTTGTATGTTTTTAGTGTCCTTTTGTTTGCGGTTGCCGGTATTCAGCCAGTGCACTTTTGGTCGGCAGCCAGTGTCTAACCCGATCTAGAAGTATTACCACACAGGAGCTAGAAATACCATATTCCGTCACCCTAACTCTAACTAACCTAAATCCTAACCCAGACCCTAACCACCCTATCTACTAACCCTACGTATCTTCTATAGATGCGTAGGCTCTTAAAGATACATAGGGTTAGTAGTTAGGGTGGTTAGGGTCTCGGTTAGGGTCTGGGTTAGCTAGAGTTAGGGTGATGGAATATGATTGTTTTATCTATGTTAGGGAAATGTGGTGGTGTTGGCAGTGCCTTCCTAAATAGGCTTAACTCACTGGCCGCCGACTAAAAGTGCACTGGCTGAATACCAGCAACCTTTGTTTGCAAAGGACCGTGCTGATGAAATGTCGAGGAGAAACATGCTGCTGTCACCCCTGACTGCTAGAATGCTTTTTGTCCCCTCCTACACTATTACGAATAGGTAGGTAATTACCTGCGAGCTAGCCTACTGATTACTTCTCCTTCTGTTGTCCACATTGCCGTCATAGGGCTAATAATGCGCACCACTCTTGCTCCGCCTTGCCTTTGGTCCTGCCACATCCTAAATCACAATCATTACGTGATATTTGGGTTATCCCTTCATTGTGATTAACCAACAGCCCCGTTCTCCGCGTTCTGACTGACCGGGAATACGAAAGGGAAGGTACTTAACCACCTTCTGTAAGCTAGCCTACTCATTACTGCTCCTTCTTCCGTCACCCTTCCTGCCGTCAGGGAACACTGACGCTGCGTGCTATTCTTACTCCGCCATGCCTTTGGCCCTGTTGCCTCCTCCTGGAGTTAGGTGCGTCTTCCTAGAAGGACGTCATTGCTGCCTTGTTTGATTCGTCGGGAAAGATCACTCCTTTTGTTTCTTACTCCTTCTTCTCCATGTCCTGGCTGATTGAGGGCCACTCAGGAAGGGTACAAATGTCTGCATATCCCCTAGACATCTCCTCCTCTTCTTCTTTTCCTCTTCGTGGACATGCGGCGAGTAACCTTAGAGGGTTATCGCTCTGGCCGCGTGCCGCTAGCTGGTCAAGAGAGCTTGGGCACGACGAACCTGGCGGTCCCCCTTCACTAATTCTGTCAGGCTTCGAAGGCGGCATGATTTTGGTTTCTGTTTGACCTGGTATTACACTGCCACCGGGTCGGACCTCTCCTCTTCTCATTGTCTTTGCTGGCTGGTCCAGTGGGATGAAGAAAAGATCACTTGTGACAATGGCTTCTGGAGGAGTAGCTATTGTGACGATTGGTCCTGGTGCTGTTGGGTTGTTATCCTGTATCCATCTTCTTCACCTACGTATTCAAGCAACAGGCCATGTGCCGCGCATTGGAATTGGATAGCAATGCGATGGGGGGTGGTCAGAAGGATAATGAAAGT
The DNA here is from genome assembly GCF_000149035.1 of Colletotrichum graminicola M1.001. Classification (NCBI taxonomy): domain Eukaryota; kingdom Fungi; phylum Ascomycota; class Sordariomycetes; order Glomerellales; family Glomerellaceae; genus Colletotrichum; species Colletotrichum graminicola. Next base: position 8,911 of record NW_007361075.1, read on the forward strand.
GGTGGGAGGGCTCCCGTAGGTGATGCAGCTTCTTATAGGAATAGACATGGTGTTGGTGCATTGGTGCAAAACTCGTCTTTTAACACCTATTCACAAAGGTTAATTGCAAAAAGCCCTGGCCGTGGGCGTTGACTTGATTCCAGTCGGGTAGCCAGTATCGCTTCTACCCATTGCGATAGACCCGGATGTTGTACGTCAGTAGAAACTCTGATCCAGCCGTTGGGAGCATGTGAGCGGTGGAACTTGCTAGCACAGAGTAAAAGAGAACCTTGTGTGTTCCAGACCCGTGGACGATGGAGATGGAGCTTAGGCAGGATAGTTTGCGAACCACAAGGTCGACCGATTACGGCCCACCGGCCGGCCTCATTGGTTGGCAGTCACATGTCCGATGGGCGATCTGGCTATAACCTCAAAAGGCAGATGACCGGTTCCTCCACAAATGAAGGCCCATCCCCTTTGAAGCCTCAAATTTACATGGTGGCCATCGCAGTCATCACTCCTAGACTACCAGCTTCCTTTTGCAATTCTGCCGTCAGCACTTGGCTTATCACCTGCATATTCCAGTCTAGGTCATCCTGATGTGCAAGGACCAATAGAATCGTTTCCATGCGTCGCCAGTCCCGCTGTCTGATGTGGTGTCGGCCGTTCGTGGCCGCCCAGAAATGAACATCGTTGTCTCGCAACGCCATCTTTGCTGATGTTGTCCTCGCGGCATTTCACCTCCAGCGGCGTGTCAGCTAAGATATTTGACCAACACATGCTGTAACCATGTCGCTTTGCCAAGTCTGCTCAAAGCTCCACATCGAGCAACTAGACGGGACAGACGTTCGCTTTCACTCCAATCTAAAGGCTCTTCAGCAGAGCGCTCTAGCAAGATGCCCCTTCTGCAGCCTTTGCTATACCCGCGTCATGGAAGATACCAGCCGCAGCATCACCGGCGCTCTTCTCAATGATGAGGTACCTGAGGGCTACGAAAAGGAAACCTTCTTCCCGAGCGTCTGGCTTCACGGCGAAGTGAGGCAGGCCAACCGCGGTGTCGGCAAACAACTCCCAGGATGTGCCATATGGATCTCATCCGGAAGGCTGCATCCGGACGGTGGCCAAGGAGAAACAAACCACCCTGGCATGCCGTTTGCCTCGCGTCTGTCTGTTTTCGCGTAAGTCTTCTTCCCAGGATGAGTTTCTCTATGTCGTCATCTTGTAAAGAAGCTGACTATTCGCAGAAGCACCTCAACGCCGGCAGCGTCAAAGTATATCGAACGGTTCTCGACTGCAGACCACGATCCTGATCTCCACATACACTTGGCAGGTTGGCGCATGAGAAGATGCAAGGCTTCTCACAAGCTCTGCAAGCCGAGGTCGTCCGAGATGCCAACTCGCGTCATTGCGGTAGGTCAAGCTAGCCAAAAGCCACGACTCATAGTTACGAATGGCCTCCAAGAGCCTTACCTGGCCCTGTCCTACTGCTGGGGCCCCGGGAGAGATACCTTCAACTTGACCCATAAGACTAAAGATGAGCTCTTCGGCGGCGTCGCGGAAGGAAAGCTAACAAAAACTCACCAAGAGTCCATCCACTTTGCGCGCTCTTTGGGCATCGAGTACGTCTGGATCGACGCACTCTGCATCATACAAGGCGATGCCGATGACTGGACTTTCGAATCGCAACGCATGGCCCAAGTTTACGGCAACGCAGTTTTGACCATAATCGCCGGCCGTTCGAACGATGCCCGCGACGGCTTCCTTACCAACAGACTTGATCAAAAGGTCCCACCGTGTGCCCTGCCACTCGCTCCAAACACAAAGGACACAGTCAATGTCTGCCTTCCAAGGTCTCACGCTTATGGTCCGGTGTCTACGCGGGGATGGTGTTTCCAGGAAGAAAAGCTCTCGACGCGGGCCGTCATATTAGGAAAGGAGCAAATCATCTACCAATGCCGCAGCGAAACGAGCTGGGAGGACGGCCAAGTCAATTTCGCAGATCTCAAACCCACTTTTCTCATCCCCGGCTTCTCTACCGACGCGGCACGTTCGGCGGCCGATAAAGAGACCACCCTCGATATGTGGTACGAGTTCGTCGACACGTACATGATGCGTGATCTATCGAACCCCCACGACATCTTCGCGGCCATCGCCTCCATCGCGGGGCTTGCCCAAGACGTGCTGGGGTCCCGCTACCTCGCCGGGTTATGGGAGGATGACTTGGTCCAAGGCCTCTCGTGGAAACCACGTCACCAAGTGAACGGGTTCTTTAAAGGGCCGTTGACACGCCCGAAGCCGACCCCCTTCGCGCCGGCGCCAGTGGTCCGCGCGCCGTCGTGGTCTTGGGCATCCGTCCAAGGGCCCGTCCGCCGCTTCTACAAATTGAAGGAATCAAAGATGTTCCATGATAGCGACTACGTCAAGATCAGGCCCAGGCTGGGAGAAAAAAGGTGGGCGGCGACGAACGACTGTGGCGTCGCGGCGCTCCATATGCCACATTGCGAGCTCCAGATCCTGGCACGCACGGCAAAGGCTGTCCTGGTCAAGACGGGCGTTGCGGAGTGGTTCGCAGCCGACAGGTCGAGGAAGCGATGGCTCCCTTACAGCAAGATGCGGAGCTACGCTGTCTTGCTCACCTCCACCGAAAGGAATCCGGATGCGGCCAGCTCGGATGACGGTGTAGTTGCGGTTGGGGCATTTGATGTGGCCGAGGAAGCAGAGCAGTTCGAAGAAGTCTGGTGCCTTCCCCTGATTGAGAAAGAGGGGTTAATGGTTGTTCAGAGTGAGACGAAATGGAAGCGTGTCGGGTGGTTCGTTCTGAGAGATGAGTCCTGGTTCGAGGGCAGGCCGGAGGTTGAAGTGGATCTCATCTGACGTAACATCAACTTGGACAATTCATCCTCTTCATGTTGATTATACCGCTAGGTAGCTTACAAGTGCTGGCGGTAATGAAGAACTCTCTCGGGCTCTTCTTTTCATAAAGGCCTAGCCCCTGCTTGCCCTTTAATTTGGATGCTTCCAGGCCACCCAGGCGAGAATGAGCTGGAGAAGACCAACAATGAATGAGAGGAAACCAAATAGCGCCGCCAAAAACAGCCCACTAATGGCTACAGTCAGAGCGTTGCGTTCAGAGATGTGTCTCTCAAACCAGGAAACCACCGGGTTTGTTGGTGGTGGACGTCTGATGACGTCGTGAAGTTTGGCCAGGCGATTGCCCCAGTACTCGAAGACCATGTCCGGCGGCACCGGCCGAACGAACTCGATTGGCATTGCCTCTTGGTCGAAAGAGTGTTTTCTTATCATCTTCTCCAGCAAAGGGCACGACTTGTCATCACTGCGCGGGCATGAGAAAGTCGTTGAATTGCTTCGTTCAAGCGGGGCCATCTCGACTATGGCGATCATGGTCAAACCAAAGGCAGCACATGCTGGAGGAGTCGAAGAGTATACCGTGGTAGGAGCCGATGTGTACAGTAAACCTGGGCGCACAACGAGTGGGCTTAGAGCTAGCAATCAACTTCGTGATGGGCAGATCATTGGTGAGTTTGCTACATATACTCAATACAGTTCAGGTGGAGATGATATTCTGACTTTTGGTAGGGTTTCCGACCTCAAGAGCAGAGCTGGTGCAGAGAAACTACGTCAAGCGCACATTGGTAGTGGTTCCGATCAGGGTACACTTGAGGGTATCTAGGAGAAGAAGAAGAGTTGAATATTATTTAGTTGCCAACACTACATTTGCCCTTCCATATTCCCGCGTCCAACTTATCTTTTTTCCGATGTTGGTTTTCGAATCGCTGATATAAAATCATGCAGTTTGCTACTGGTTCTTTTTAAATGTGCCCTGTTGATCTTTTTGCGCCGTGTTGGACCACTTCTACCTTGGGTTTGCCCCGTCTACGTCGAAACGCGCATCCATGGGCCACGGGTCTTTGGCCTTCTTAGCCCTGATCACATGCGTAGAGTCAGCATCGAATACCACATCAATTCACGCAAGGGTCCAAGCATAAATGGGCAAGACACCGGAGGGCATCATCAAGACATACTTCAAGTCAGCCCCAGGCGACATCTTGGCGGCATATTTTCGCAAAAGCCGATAGAACCACGTCGACCCCAGGCCGACAGATCCGACCCACGACGCCGCGGTGGCCATCTTCTCCGACCTGGGTACTCGGAGCCTGGCATACTCCTCGACGGCTGCCTGGAGCTCGCCCCCCGCGTATGGGGCCGTTGTTCCGGCTCCGCAGTGCTTTAGCAGCATGCTTGCGATAACGGTGGCGTCCTCGATCGCGAAGCCCGTTCCCTGACCGCTGGTGGGGAGCATCAGCCGCGCGGCGTCGCCGAGGAGAACGACGTCGCCGCCGCTGCACCCGCCGGGGGCGCTCCACCGGATCTCGTCTTCTTTCCAGACTCGCTGGCGCAGGGGCGTGTGGACGATGCGGTCCGCCGAGTCCAGCATCGTCTTGAAGTTGCCGGCGAACGGGTGGCGGAGGAGCATGTGGGCGCGGAGGATGGCGACGGTGACGGACCTGGGGTATTGGCCGGATGCGATGGCGGCGTGACATTGTTCCTCGGCCCCTTTTACATCTGGGGTGGGATCATCCATGTCTTTCGAAGCTGCGCAGGAATCTTCTGCAGGGTCGGGCCGGGGTTCTGGCGGCGTGTGTTCCGGGAGGATCAGGTCCCAGCGAACCATCCTTCCGGGACATGGTCCCGTGGCAAGAAAACCCTGCGGCAACCACACGGAATGCGATTCGGAAAACGGACGCTCAGGTGCGTGCGAAGCAGACATCTTGTCGGCAGAGGATATGCCATAGATGCCTGTCATGCCCATATGATCCGGCAGCCAGCGCCGCTCCGAAGTATCCGGGTTACGGAGGTTAAGGATGTGGCGGCGGACGTCGGAGTACCCGCCGTCTGCGCCAACGAGAAGGTCGACATCAAGGTGGGTGCCATCGGCGAAGCCTATACGGGTTTGACCGTCTCCATGGCCGTCTTTCTCTTCCGTGTTGTTGCTGGAAGAGGCGAGATGCTCGAAACGGACGGCCCTCTTGGACCACCTCACTCCGCCTCTTAGCTCACGCACGCGATCCACAAAGAGGGACTGCAAGCCCGCACGCTCAAAGTACATGGCGCCCAGCTGCATGTCGTGAGACCAGAACCCGTTGACCATCGTCTTGAGGTGGGTGAGCGGGGCGTCCGCGTCACGGTCCAAACACGAGGGCGCGGACCAGAGGCTCAGGTCGCCGCATTCGTAGCCGTATTTATGGATGGCGTCGCCGAGGCCGAGGGCCAGGAGGGGATGTAAGCCGTTTGGGAGGAGGGCTACCGAGGCGCCGGCGCGCTGGTGGTTGGTTGATGGCGAGGATCGAGATGAGCCTTCATCGCCGGTGATCGGGGCTGGTGCCGGAGACTGGTCGAAGAGAACCGGACGAAAGAGGGTACGAAGAACGGGGTGGGACAGGAGGTGTAGTGCAAGGGTCGGGCCGGCGATAGCGGCGCCGCAGATACCCACCACTTTCGGTGCCGGAAGCGTCATTTTAAGGTTCGCCCTGTCTGCGATGCGGGGAACGGAACGTATTCACATTCCTCAAGCATGTGTGACGAGGACCGCGAGGGAGTGAAGGCTGTGTGTAACCAAGTGCAAGTGTAGTGGGCGCGAGAAGTTGCTGACTGCTTGAGGACTTGATCATGACGGCTGTGTTACGAATAGTAATAATAATAATAATAATAATGTGTTATTGTTCGCAGACCTCGCTGCTTTGGCTTCATGTCCTCTTTCAGGAAATACCAAGTACATCCAAGCGGGTTCGAAACCGGCATCCAACATTGCTAAGCTGATGGCACAGGAGAAAATCGTCCAATGGGAACCCCATGTTGGCCGTCAAGCGTGGTGCGTGGCTTCCATAGGGCTGGCTGCATTCTTCATCCTTCGTAAAAATGGCGACGCCCGGGCCGTAAAGAGGCGATGGTCGTGTATGCCCGACCCGGCATTGAGTCGCGACAGCACGTGTTGCGCCGCACCTCACGTCTGCATGACAATAAATACATCTAACTCGGATCAACAACTCTACGGAGGCATCTTATGTTTATACTCGAACGATGAAACAAATGGCTGTCTTTTGAAAGTGGGATAGGATCGAAAATTGTTGTTAGGTGTCGAGATAGACTCAACGCAGTATTGTGACAGGGTTGTTAGTGTGAAATTTAAAAGACTTAGTCACAACAGTCCGATATGGTGTAGTGGCCAACATGATGCCCTCTCATCTGGTGAGAGGTTAGGCATAGCCCCGAGTTCGATTCTCGGTTTCGGAACATGCTTTTTGTTCCTTTTCCAATTTTACTTTACCTTTTTACATGAAAAATGGCATCTATCAATTATTGTTTGTCTGCCTCCTTTGTCATTGTTAGTTACTCTACTATCCTTATCGTCCAACTTTGCTTTTGTGATCCCCTGGCGATCGTTTTTTTGTTATATATAGCAGATTCAATGATGCTGTCACGATTTAATGATGATATGCGAACTTGAGACTAACAATGTAATCAAGCAAACAAGTCTCGGCCATGGACAGCATCGGCAACAACCAGCTTACGAGCTACCCAGACGAGTCACCCATACCGTCACGTCCCTGGGGTTATGTAGTACCGAGTTGACTCGAATATTGCGGGACTCGTACGAACCTGCTCCATCTCTGCCAAGCACGAAACCCGTGTTGCGCGACCAAGCTAAGGGTACACGAGCGATAGGGACTCAAGGGAGCGAGGGCCAGAGCCGGTTCAGCCTCATTTGGCAAAAGCAGGACCGAATCGAATCCCCCGTTCCCCGCCATGCCCTACCGGCGAAGCACGTTCCAAGCAGAGGCCATTGTGGAAGGCAAGCGCGAGGCAAAAAAATGGTCAACCACATGGGCTTTTGGAATTTGATAAGCTTGACCGTTCCCTCGCCGATCACTCGTGGCCCGTCAAGGGTCGCCGGGACCGTTTGTCTTATGATACCCGCCCCCTCGGACGAAAATAGCTACCGGCCAAAGGACGGATCGGCGTGCTGCTCGGGGAAGGAGGGGGGGGGGTTTGGATGAATGGAGAAGAAAAGGTGACTCCATATCGACAAGGCAGTTGAGACCCCCCGCCGCAAGGGAATTTTTGGAAGAAACATTGGAGAACAAATCACAATACGAATGAATAGTGTAGGGTCACGGCCAAAATAAAACAAAACCCCGGGGCGGGGCGGGACGGGACCGGCGCCCTACGTGCACGCTCTCAGGAAATTGGCGGCAGAGAAGCCCTTCCCCGTCTTGTACGAAATGCTTTCCCCCATCGGACTCATTTACGGACGGGGGGGGGGGGCACGAGCGGGTAAGAAAAAAACGAACAAAGAAGCAGATCGCCGGGTATTCCCACCCTGAGTGGCATCCATCAAGAAGACGCCTCCCTAGTTCGTTATATCAACAGGGCGAAAAGATCAACGCGTCCACCCCCCCGCCTCAGCATTTTCGATTCGCGATTTGCCCCAGGAGGGACCGCAAAGGACGGGCGGCGCCGCGGAAACTCGAGGTAGGTAGACCTTGCGTCTACCCGTTCCTGTCCCTGCTGGGCCATGCCGCCCACCGTCCGTGGATCGCTTGGGCGGATGGGAAGCAAGGGGAGCAGGCTATTTGATACCAAAAGACAGGGGGGGAGGGGGAGAGCACAATCACAACCACCACTACACCAAGCCTGTTCCAGACATTCATGTGCCGCTCTCAATGTCGGAACTGACGAACCATCTAACGCACGGGGGGAGAGAGAAAGAGAGAGAGACATTGCGATATACTTTTTAGTAGACAGTAGTACGGTACGTACGGCAGGCGCATGGAGTCTCAGACATACCTCAGTCTGCGTCCGCTACTGCGCAGTATAGGTAGTCACGTAGCGTCCCTTGCCTCCTTGTCTTATTGCCTCGCTATTTGCCTGCCTGCCTGCCTGCCTGCCTGCCTGCTGTCTGCGGTCGGCAATCGCCCACCAGAGAGCGCAGCCTACAGCCGGCGCGCGCGGAACGCATACACGCACACGCGGTACGACCCTCTAATGCACGGGAACGGGGTGGAGGGCGATTTACAACGGCCGTTTCTTGATGAAGAAGAGCTGTGCGCGTGTCACGTGTGCAGTGTGCCTGTGGTGTTGCTGCCAAATCAGCCATCTTGGCACAATCTCGCTCAGCGTTCTGCAGGAGCCGACAGTTGGTACTCTCAGGATCATCATATCCCGCCCCTATTTCAGCTGTTCAGGTGTGGAACGGCCGTCCGCACCGTGTCGAGAGAGGCGGACGGACAAGGGCAGTACACTACAAAAATACGGCGGGTGGGCCCCTCCCCCCTTGCAGAGATGCAAAAGGAACCTTTGGCATATCGAGCAGCCGGGGGGTCGGTCCGTTTTTCTTTTATTTCAATGCAAGGAACGGTGTAAGGTACGTAGTGGAGATGGCGTGTTCGTACCGAGTCTCACCTCACCCGGCAGGGCCGACTTGTCCGAACCGAATGGATTAGACCCATCATCCCCCACAGCACTGCGCAGGCAACAAACAGTACGGATACAGGCATTCTGGTACGGGTACAGAGTACAGATCCCTATCGCCTCTCTCAACCCCCTCATTTCTTTTCTTCTCTTATTCCCGGGCGTAGGAAAGAGAGGGTAAATATATATATATATATATTTACTGTATCCGTACCCTCAGGGACCTCAAAGAAACCCTAGACACGGCGACAGGGCAAAAAAACAAAAGGGGCGCCGTCGGACCCCACGTTTCTTATGCTCAGAGATGACGGTAATCCCCACCACTTCTATCTTGGGTGTGTGTTACTTGCTTTGTTGTTTTTGCTGTTCTACTTCGCGTGGTGGCGGTGCGTAAACAACACAACGGCCGGACGTTTTCCGCCACGATGCCGCCCTTCTCCCTTGACAGGGGGAAAAAAAAGAAAGAAGAAAAAGAAGAAAAAGAACAAGAAAAAAAAACCAACCAAGGGAGAAACAAAAATACGAGCAGCAACAGCAATCAACAGTGGTGACGAGATGCTTACACACTACTGTCCATGTGGGCAAATCATGCAATGGCAAACTGGGCGTGCATGTGTTGGATGTGGCTTTGCACCTCCTTACCTTATGCCAAAGGCTGCATTCTCGGGTAGGTGTGTGAAGGTTCCGTTCTGAGCGCACCGTAATCCTTGGCAGCCGAAATCGACCTCGCCTAGCGCGTCTTTCATGTCTCGGTTTGGACTAGACATCCAACCGAAGAGCCGGTTGCCGCCGCCACCTCCGTAAAGGGCCCCTCGAGCGGCATCAAGTCCGATGACATCTTCCCAAATCGTAAGCCGCAGTTCAATATGCATACTAGTGGTTACCTATGTGTGTATTGAGGGGTTGGGATTGAATGTTTTCAATCTTGATATTTACGACTTGGGTTTTCGATGCGAAGGAGTCTGATATCCCTAACCAACAAACGAACTCGCCCTCGCTCCTGTTTTGGCTACGTACACGCATACTTATAAAACTGTGACTGCTGCTCTTTCGACTCGTATCCGCCCCTACCAAAAAAGTACCAAGGTTCATCATGGTTTCGCCGTATGACATGATTGGGGGGTGTTGAACAACAAACAAGTACGAGAATAATAAATTACTGAACCAGACCGACCCACGTGGGAGCTGTTTGGTGGGATCCCGAGGGGCAAAGAAAAGGGATGACCCGCGCGCGAGGAAAATACATAAAAACAAGACAAGAAAACAAAGAGCGGTAAAGGGATGGATGTGATGATGCGCCGGAGCCCGACCCGTCCGTGACTATCCCGCGAACAGAAACAAAACGCTCGAACATTGAGTTTATTATAGTAAAAAAGATAATCAAGCGTTGTGCACAGCTCGCAGCGTAATCCATAATCTCGAGGCCGCCCGGCTTCTTTTGCTTCTTGCCTTCTTCTCACTTCTCCTCTTTTGCCTCACGACTCATCAGGCAACGTACTTTCCCTGCTTTTTGCTTACGCGAGGAGAGCAAACGAGGCGGCCATGACCGAGGCCAGGACCAGCGTCAGGCTGCCGCCGAGGCCAGCAGCGGCGTTGTCCTTGCCGGCCTCCTTGGTGCCGTTGGCACAGATCGAGGTGCCATTGAGCACCGACACGGGGACGACGGCCTTGGGCTCGCCCTTGTCCATGAACAAGGTGACGTTGCCGTTGCCGTCGGCGGTGCTGGTGGCGCATGAGAGGACCTCGACGACTTGGTCACCCGGGTTGAAGCCGCCCATGCTGAGCGTGTACGAGTCGCCCTTGGAGCTCTTGTTGGTGATGCAGAAGACGACCTGAGCGCCGTCGGGGCCCTTGCGCAGGCACAGGTGCGTGTCCTCGACAAAGAGCTGCTCAGACGCCGTGGTAGCGAAGGCGCTGTTCATCTTCTGCAGCTGGTTGCGCGTCTTGAGGAGCGTAGACGTCAGCGTGTAGAGGGGCGCCTCGGTGTCGTACTTGGACTGCCAGAGGGGCTCGCGGTTGAAGGGGGTGGAATTTCCATTGAAGTGCTGCTCCTGGCCCTGGTAGACTTTTGAGACACGCATGTTAGTAACCTCGCATGTCTCTCAATTAGAGGATGAGAGGGGAGGAGAGGGGCTTACCGGTGGGGATGCCGTCAGTCAAAAGGATGTAAGCCATGGCATTCTTGGCAAGGGCCATGTCCTCGTTGTGGACGGCAAAACGAGGCATGTCGTGGTTCTCGACGAATGATCCGAGGGCAAAGATGTCGGTGCAACCGTCACGGGCCTGGGAGCGCAAGTCGGCGAGCGAGTTCATATCGCCGCCGAAGAAGACGCTGTTGAGGGGGTAGTACTCAAGGTAGTTGGGCATACCGGGCAGCAGGTTCAGGGTCTGGTAGCGGCAGAAGTCGGGCGTGTAACCGGTCAAGACCTCACCGAAGGCGAAGACTCCGGAGGCGTTGACAAAGGTGGGCAGGAAGGCGTCGTTGACGTGCTTGGCGGCGTCAATGCGAAGACCGTCGATGGAGTAGTTGGAGACGAGCTCCTTGATCCACTTGCTGAACTCGGTGTAGACGGGCGCGGTCTCGGTGGCCAGGTCGGCGAGGGCGACGCCGTAGGGGTACAGCCAGCAGTCCTGGTAGTTGGTGCTGTTGTCCCACTCGGTCACGTTGCAGTAGGGGTGGAAGTACTTCTCGTCGTTGAAGGGGTTGAACTTGCTGTAGTCGAGCTTGGGCGGGAGCGAATCAAGCTTCTGGACCATGTTGTTGACGACGACGTCGACCATGAGGTACATGTCACGCTTGTGCAGCTCAGCGACAAGGGCGTCCAAGTCCTCCTTGGTGCCGAACTTGTCGCTGAGGGCATAGTTGTCGAGGGACCAGTAGCCGTGGTAAGCCTCACCGACGGCGGTGTTGTCATCAATGTTCTTGACGATGGGGCTGATCTGGACGGCGGTGAAACCCATATCTGCACGTCCTTGTTAGTCGTGGTGCGTTGCTCGGGCGAGAGCGGATGCCGTGATTCGCCGTCACTAACCTTGGATGTAGTCGAGCTTGTTCATCAGACCCTTCCAGGTGCCGCCGCAAAAGTCGTACAGCGTGCAGTTGTGGTCTGTAGAGCCGTCATCGTGGGCATAGCGGTCAATCATGACCTGGTAGATGGCTCGCGACTTCCATGCTTCGAGGTCGGCGGCCGAGACCAGGGCGGAGAGGGCGGAAAGGGCTGCCCAGGCAAATGTTGAGGTACGCATGGCTGATTAGGTTTTACTGAGAGAGTGGGATCAAACGAGAGACTGCGCCGCGGATGGGCGATGATTAAACGACTGGACTTTGCGCTTGCGTGTGAGCGTGGTGAAAGGAATGAATAGGGTCAGGTAGGTTGCGGGCGCGCACACAACACGATATAGAACTTTTGGGTGTGTAGGTGAGATGGACCGTCGGACTTGTCAGGGACGGAGCGACGAGTTGATGGATGGGGGATCCCTTCAGTGAATTGGAGCGAGTGACTGGTCCTTGGACGCCGGACTGGACTGGTGGACTGGATCGGGAAAAGGGGTGGGAAGACGGGGCACCTAGATTAAGAGAGTGAGTAGGAAGCAACGTGGAGCCGGTTCACGGCAAAAGAAGAGGGGCCAACCGCGTAAAGTCGACGTTGGCACGAGAGGAGATCGGCACACAGAGAGAGAGAGAGGGTGGGAAAGAATGAAAAGCGTGTGGGCAATGGAACTCTATGTGCATGCAGCCAGTCCACTACTTTTCTTTCATTATTACCCACCTAACTAACTACCCACTGTAGATGCCTATGTGCGATGGTACGGATACAGAACCGGGCCTGGTACTACGGCGGATTCGATGCAAGATACGCGAGACAGACAGAAAGACAGACAGCAAGGCGCGGAGGAGGAGTGTCAAGCCTAGACACAAGAGGGGGCGCACTGGAACAGCAACAGCACACTGGCTTGGAAAGGCCTTGAAGGAGATGAGGGTTGCCATACTCGGGGGCAGAAGTCAATGCCTCGGATCAGAAGGGCCATGAGGCCCACCGGGGAGGGGCGGACACGGCGAACAAGCATGACGAACAGGTGGTCGATAGGAAATTGAACCCAAGCAGAGAATATTAGTGACTATGGGATACGATGGTCGCCACGGAGGCCAAGCCTGTGTGTGTGTGTGTGTGTGTGTGTGTGTGTGAGTGGGGGCATGGTGGTGCCCAAAGGGGAATAGTCAGGCGGAAGACGGCTCGAAGAAAGGTGCCCTTGTGCGCGCGCCTAAAATAGGTACTACTGCGAACCGTCGACAAGAGAGGCGAGGAGACGACGGTCGCGTGGGAGTATGTACGATTGTATGTCTGTCTGTGTTTGTGTGTTTGGTGCATCCGTACGACTGCCGCCAAGGGCACAGCGAAGTGGGCGGTATTTGTTGCCAATGAGGAAAGATTGTACAGATGTGTCCGAGAAGCAAGCTACTACTAGGGAGAAGCTACTACAAGGTACTGTCCGAACATGTGCCTACTACCTACCTACAGTACATAGGTATGCACTAGGTATGCTATGTGACTACCTACTACGTATACGAGCTGGGCGCGCGTGTGTGTGTGACGTGGTGTGCCTTAGGTAGTAGCTAAGGCAATTAATTATTGGCAGGCCCCCCTTATAGTAGGCACTACTATCCGTACAGTACCTAGGCACAGTAGGTTTGTATCTTTAGGTACCTACCAGCGGTAAGTTGGCAAGGTATCCGTAGATAGTCGCTGTGAGAGCGTCCCAATTTGCAAAAGCCTTGTTTCTTCTCCTGCCAAGGAACGGCAGCCAGCACGGCCAACGGTGCGGCCTTGGAAGGGACCTTGGAACCCCCCCCCCCCCCCCCAACGGGCTCTGAGCTTATCCCGATGTGGTGTGGTGGCACTACCTACGGCAGTGGCATCAGCGGCATTGTCATAACTTTACTTGCCATTGTGTTAGCGAACTGTCATGCGCCCCGCGTCGTCAACGGTTGACGTACAGACACGACGGTGGTGCTGACGCTGCAAAAAGGGCCAAGGGTTGTTTGAGTACACAAATGCCAGGCTGGGGCAGGCGATCAAGTAACCTCGAGAAGTGAGCAGCAGCTCTTGGGAGGGGTTCTTTGCGTCTCTTATGGTCTCTCTGGGCGTGGTGCTTGGTTGCATTGGCGGGTTGCTTGATGCCATTGGCGGGTCGCTTGATTGCTTGCTTGTCTGCGCCGCAGGCCGACTGGCCGCCGCTCACCCATTCGCTGTCTTGATGCTTGATTGAAATGCGAGATTGACGTAATTGCCAATTACCTACCTTCCTACCTACCTACCTACCTGTCTAATAGTACACTGGTAAGTATCCCTGTTTTGCCTATCGGAGGGACGGTCTGCCACATCCTTTCCCGTGCGCCTAGTGTGCGTGCCTAGTATGTGCCTGCCCTTCCGACCTAGGTAGGTAATACTTTGTAATACCCAGTGTACATCGCACTTTCCCGCCAGGGTGGTATGGATGGATGAATGGCAAGCGCTACGCTTTGTTTTAGGGTGCTGTCACTGACCGTTGCCGACGGCAGCAATATAGCCGTGGGCGCCGAGGTGACTAAGCCCCCCCGTCGCAGCCTCCCGATTTGGACACACTTCGCTCGGCGCAGTTTCCGCCGTCACAGTCGATCGAACTCGATAGAACGGGGAGCGGCTGGGTCATAGCCGAAAATACCTACTACTACGTGTACTGAGCAGCGCCTACTGCATACTCCAGCTCTATAAAGCCCGACAGGGAATCCCCTCATTGTCAAACAGGCGGGTTTCTAAACCGGGCTCTTTTGCTTCATGGCCCTCCTGGATGGAGCTTTCTCCTTCCTCCTGAAAACCAGAAATGGCCGTGAGAAACATGGGCAGACCCAGACACCCACCGTGTCTGGTCATTATGAGACACGCTGCTAGGAAGACCAAGGGAGAGGCGAAGCGCTAAATAATAAAATACCGATTATATATATCCGTATAAAAAAAAAGATAAAAAAAAAGGACAACGCCACCCCAAGAATAAGATCAAAAAAGGGGAGCTTGCAGGGCCTTGGCCTTGCTCGGCTAGCGTTCTGGCCTTAGGCGAATAAGACCCCCTCCATAATGAAATCCCCGTTTCTTGCATTTCTCCTCAGCGCCTCCTTCCCTTCGCCTGCCCGGTTTCAGTGCGCCCAGACTGCCCAGCGTCGCCGACCAACGCGCACAATGTTCAACGGCGCGCCGAGTCGTCATCGTCACCCGCGTCTCATCTCTGACTCGTCCGTTGAACACTGACTGCCCTCTTGCTGCAATACCCGATTGTTAACCATGGCAAGTGCTGCGCTACACGTCGATGGGGAAAGAGCAGGGATGATCCCTGAACCACACCGCAAAAGTGCAGGTGCAACTCCGGCCCCCTGAAGGCTAGACCAGAGATCCCAGCCGACGCCGTCCCACTGTACCTAGGATAACTTCCTCGTGCCCAAGTGGATACCATGGGCGGGGTTGATACCGGACTTGCTCCAGTAAGATGGAACCGAGTGGGGCATGTTCCTCTTGCTGGTGTGGAAGGTGGAAGGCGTCAGGAAGGCGCTCAGTGGACAGTCATTGGAGGACTGCAAAATGGCGAAGGAAAAACGGTTGGATGCGCCGCAAATCTGTGGCTGGTGAGGTCGGAACGGTTGCAGCTGATTGGCCAAGGTGACCTGAACCTGACCCATTATCCGACCCGCCCACCTCTGGGTGGCTCGGTATATTTTGCAACGACACTCTTACAGTCCAAAAAACCTTTTTCTCGCTACTGCGGACGATACGGCACATTCGCAGCCCTCGACTCACCCGGATTCCCTCCCCTGTTCGCCGACTCTTCTTTTGGCGCTCAGTAAGGATGATGATGCATCGGCAAAGAGTACCGTATGCATACCAACTAGTTGCTTGCCCGCTTGCTTGCTTGCTGTGCCACCAATGTCACCACCGTCTGAACGCCAACCGGGATTTGCTTTTTTATTCTTGTTTTTGCAAATCCTTCCATCCTACAGCCGCCATGATCCAGTTGGTCTCCTTTGCAGCCGGGCCATGTCACTATGATTCGACAGATACCCCCAATCTGTCTGATCTTGGCCCAGCCCACTCACACCAGAACGAACCTGTTCTCTGCCTTACGGGGAGGGGAGGAGGAACTGGCTGCCAACAATGGTGGAAGGACTCCCAGAAACTATCGCCAGCCGAGCATTAAACCTTTGGGCAATGCTAGTTTAGATGAACCCCTTCTCCATGGCTATTCGTCGTGCGTCTCAGCTTGCCTCCGCCGCGCCGTGCTCGACGGGCCCTGCCCTTGAGCCTCAATCGTCCCGACCGGGAAATCGCTGCTTCTGGATAATCTTCGAAAGCATGGATCATTCGCCCTGGGCAGCCCAGTTCGTCTCCAACGTCTCGTATTCTCCTAGGGGGTAGAAGGAGGACCACACAAGGTAAAACTGACTCGATACAACACAGCACGCCCACTGGCCAGGGCCGATTGACAGCGGGTGCCTCGACCGACGAACTCACCCGACTCTACCAACGAGAAGCACCGCACCGTGCTGGCCCATCCTTGGTCTTCAACACGCACCCCTGAGCCTGCTGGCCTCGGGCCACCGTATTGGTCAGTCTCTGCTGTGGATTCGACAAAAAGGGCAATCCAAGACGGAGTACGCCAATCTCCCATCGCCCTTATGGTTCGCTGCTAACCAGGCATTTGCCTGCACCCTATGCATATCCATATTCCAAACTTCGTATAGCCAGAATTAGCCCCGACCACCCCGGAGTCACATAGTCATGGTACCACAGAGAGGGGTTTCCGGGTACCTCTCTATCTCTCTCTCTCTCTCTCTTGTTCTCTTACGCTCTCCTGAGGGAAACTGGGGAAAGATGAAGAGCTAACGATTCGGATGGCCCGTTCCTGCAGAAGGGTCACACCCCCCCCCCATTGCTATCACGGAATCAACGCCCTGCAGCATGCATCCCACTCTAGCCCCTCCCCTCCCTTCTTCTCCCCTTTCCGTAGACCGCGAAACTGGAGCCTTGGGAGGCGAGGCGGACGGGATAGATCCTTCTTGGACTCTTCTACGGCCCCAGCCACTCTGGAGTCCGCTAAGTATGCCCATGCCTGCACTTTTGCCTCTGTCCATGTCTGTGCCTCCCTACCAGTGATCCCCTTTTCCGCCTCCAGCCTGGGGCATATTGCATTTGGGCTGACCCAAGCTCCGGCGAGATTACCCCCTTTTCAATCGGTACCAACGTGGTGTCGACGGCCGAGTTTTCTTCCCATCCGTCCCGCGCCTTGCCTCGTGTCTCATCCCGTCATTCGTTTTTGCTTGCTTGTTGGTCTGCTTCGCAGCCTTTCTCTCCTCCCCCCCCATCCCACCATCACCATCACACTCATTGGAGCTTCACTTCGTCACTCATTCCTGGTTTATTCTTGTATTTTTTGCTGTAAAGTTTTGCTCACTCGCCCCTCCAGGCGAGTAAGAGTCGCAATGTCTAATTCCGTATTGGCTTGGGCAATTACACTCCTTACCGCCTCATCAACAGTCGTTTCTGGCCTCAAGTACACAGCGAGCGAAGCCGAATACAACCTCAACCAGAACAGGTTAGCAACCAACCCACACGAGTACTCGGGAAAGAGAGAGAACCACACATTCGCCAAATCGCCAGAAAATTGGCGGTTTCCCTACTACACATTATTCATCGACCGTTTCGTTAACGGCGACCCCGAGAACGACAATGCCAACGGCACGCTTTTCGAACAAGATCCCTTGAGCAACCAGCTCCGCCATGGCGGAGATGTGGCCGGGCTTGTCGACACCTTGGATTACATCCAGGGCATGGGAGTCAAGGCCATCTACATCGCCGGTTCTCCCTTCATCAACCAACCGTGGGGAGCGGATTCTTACTCGGTACGAAAATACTCCTCGGCCCGTCACCGGCGCGGCAGGACCTGGACAGGAGCGCTGACAGAAGCCCTAGCCACTCGACCTCACCCTTCTTGACAGGCATTACGGTAATATCACGGCATGGCAAGAGGCCATCGACGAAATTCACAAGAGGGACATGTATGTGGTCATGGACCAGACCATGGCGACGTAAGTAACAAATTGCCCGTTGCGGCTTTGCTGTCACTCACTGTTTTCTTGTAGCATGGGTGATTTGATCGGATTCCAAGGGTACCTCAACTCGTCGACGCCGTTCAGGACCGATGAGCACAAGGTCCAGTGGAAGTCGTCTCGACGGTACCTCGACTTCGACATTGGCAACGATTACAACGAAACCTGCCAGTACCCTGCTTTTTGGTTCGAAGACGGCAATCTCGTCGCCAAAGATGTCACGTCGCAGCTCAAGGGCTGCTACAACAGCGATTTCGACCAATACGGTGACATTGAAGCTTTTGGTGTTTTCCCCGACTGGCAGCGTCAATTGGCAAAGTTCGCGTCCGTGCAGGACCGTCTTCGTGAGTGGGTTCCTTCGGTCCGCCAGCGTCTCGAGCTCTACTCGTGCATGACCATTCAAACGCTCGACGTCGACGGCTTCCGTATCGACAAGGCCGTCCAGGTCACCGTCGACGCGCAGGCTGAGTGGAGTACTGCCATGCGCCAGTGTGCCAAGGACCTCGGCAAGGATAACTTCATGATTGTGGGTGAAATCACCAGTGGTAACACCCTGGGATCCATCTATCTCGGACGTGGCCGAACCCCGGGGATGGCTTCATCTTTGCAGCTCGCGCAAGCCGTGTCCCTCGACGCGACAAGTGGCTCTGCTTCTGGCAGCTTCATCCGTGAGCCTGGGAAGAGTGCGCTTGATGCCGGTGCCTTCCACTACTCCGTCTACCGTTTCATGACCCGCTTCCTCGGATTGAGTGGTAACCTTGAGGCCGGTTATGATCTCCCGACCGACTGGGTTCAGACCTGGAACCAGATGATCTTGACCAACGACTTTTACAACGCGAACACTGGCAAATTCGACCCTCGTCACCTCTATGGTGTTACCAACCAGGACGTTTTCCGCTGGCCTGCCATTGAACTAGGAACAGAGCGCATGCTCCTCGCCTACTTCATCACCACCCTGCTTCTGCCCGGATCCCCTCTTGTTTACTACGGCGAGGAGCAGAACTTCTACGTCTTGGACAACACGGCCGAGAACTACGTCTTCGGTCGTCAAGCTTTCTCCCCCTCCCCAGCTTGGAAGATTCACGGATGCTATGCAGGCGACAACTCCGTCTACGTTGGCTGGCCCGTCGCCAAAGGCAGAACGGGCTGCACTGACCCAAGCGTGGCCTATGACCACCGTGATCCCTCAGCGTCGATCCGTAATTGGATGAAGCGCCTCTTCGCTTTCCGCGACGAGTACCCCGTCCTCGAGGGCGGCTGGCTCCTCCAGCAGCTGTCGAACAAGACGCATGGTATCCAATACGTTGGCAGCAGCGTCCCGACCGAGACCGGAATTTGGAGTGTCGCGCGTGGCTACCTGAGCAACCAGAACGAGACGGGTGACCCGGTCTGGCTGGTTTACCACAACAGCCCCAATGAGACCACTTACGAGTTCGACTGCAGCAACGAGGCGGATGCCTTCCTCTCGCCCTTTGACGAAAACTCGAAGGTCAGGAATCTGTTTGACACCGGCGGCGCCGGCGCCATCACCCTTGAAAGCTCCACCAAGGACAACGGGTTCAACGGTAACGGCAAAAAGGCCGGCTGCATCAGCAGCATCACCATGACGCCCTTTGAGTTCCGAGCCTATGTTCCCGACACGAAATGGATGGACATTGCGCCTTCCATCACCGGTTTCGAGCCTGGCCATGATGCTCCCATCGACTCGACCAATGCCAACGGCCAGATTCCCATCGCCTTGAAGTTCTCGACCGAGATGGACTGCGACGCCGTCACCAAGGCTGTCTCTGCTCGTGTCACTGTTGATGCCAACACCGAGAACGCACTCACTTTCGACACCCCTGTCTGTGGTTCTATGAATCCGATCGAAAAGGACTCTTATATCGGCGCCATCGCCTCTGTCTGGAAGTGGTCCGCCAACCTTCAGAACGTGCCCGACGGCATCGTCAAGATAACTGCCAACAACATCACCGCGCCCGGCGGCACGACGACCAAGGCCGTTGATCATTTCCTCATCCGCTTTGGCAAGCCCTTCAACCCCGTCGTGTTCCCCGCTACTGCCAACTACTCGCGATCGCTCATGCAAGAGAGCGGCGGCGTGTACTACATCAACCACGCCGCTCCCGGTGCCACCAAGTTCCGCTACAGCACCAACTGGGGTTCCAGCTGGAGCAACTGGCAGCCATACACCGGTGCCAGGCAGCGCATGATTCCGCAGTCGTGGGACGGAACCGACCTCCAGAAGTGGAAGGGCGAGCATCTAATGGTTCAGTACTACAGCAAGCCCCTCGGTTCGTCTTCCTTTGTCCAGCACTCTGACAGCAGTGATATCCCCTACTCCCGTCAGTGGCCTCACATCTTCCTCCACGGGCCCTTTAACAAATGGGGTTACGATGCCGGTCTGCCAAACTTGATGAATCAGGTTGACAACAACCTCTGGGAGCTGCATTTTATGTACGAATGGCCTGCGCAGATCCAGTTGAACATCTGGGGCATCAACCCGGACAACCAACCTGACGCCTCCTTCATCTACGGCGACCCCAACGGCGACGGTGTCCTTGACCGTCTGCCCCCAAGCAGTTTATCCGACAACGTTGTCAACTTGACCTCGCCACCCCCGATGCCTGCGCTTTCCTACAAGCTCGTCCTCAACGACGCCAACTGGAACTACGTCGCTGTTCCCCAAGGCAACATGTGGATTCAGATCATCTTCTTCTTCCTCCTTGGCCTCATGCCCATCGTCCTCGCGGGGTTGGCCGGTTGGATCTACATGAAGGGTTTCTACCAGGTGAAGATCAACAAGTCAGGATTCTCCAAGAAGGGTTGGTTACCACTCAAGCTCGGGAATGAGTCCAACATTAACTTCGGCGAAAAAGGCAAAAGTCTCGAGATGTCCCAAATTCCTCAATCCCCTCTCTCGCCCGCTCCCGCTGCGGCTGCCGGTGGCGCCGCCAGGAGGAAGGTCCTCATCGCCACCATGGAGTACAACATCGACGACTGGAAGATCAGCATCAAGATCGGTGGTCTTGGTGTCATGGCCAAGCTCATGAGCCAGGCCCTCTCCCACGTGGATCTTATCTGGGTTGTCCCCTGTGTCGGCGACGTCGACTACCCCTTGGAGAACGAGGCCGAGCCGATGTTTGTCGAAGTCATGGGCGAGTCCTTCGAAGTCAAGGTATACTACCACCAGTCCAAGAACATTACGTACGTCATCCTCGATGCTCCCATCTTCCGTCAGCAAACCAAGGCCGATCCCTATATCGCTCGCATGGATGATCTTGAGAGTGCCATTCTATACTGTGCCTGGAACAGCTGTATTGCTGAGTCGATCCGCCGCTTCAACGTCGACATCTACCACATCAACGACTACCACGGCGCCGCCGCACCCCTCTACCTCCTCCCGCAAACTATCCCGGTCTGCTTGTCCCTGCACAATGCCGAGTTCCAAGGCATGTGGCCCATGAGAACCGAGGAAGAGCAAAAGGAAGTCTACAGCGTCTTTAACCTCCCGCCCAAGGTCGTCAAGGACTACGTCCAGTACGGTTCGGCCTTCAACCTCCTGCACGCTGCCGCCAGCTACCTCCGCATCCACCAGCGCGGTTTCGGTGCCGTTGGTGTGTCCAAGAAGTACGGTGATCGCTCCCTGGCCCGTTACCCCATCTTCTGGAGTTTAAAGAACATTGGTCAGCTGCCGAACCCCGATCCCTCTGATACTGGCGAATGGAATCCCGACGAGGACATCTCCAACGCCCAGGATGAGATCAAGATTGATGAGACGTTCGAGGCCAACCGAGCTACTCTGCGGAGACAGGCTCAGGAGTGGGCCGGTCTTGAAGTCAACCCGAACGCCGATCTCTTCGTCTTTGTCGGTAGATGGAGTTTGCAAAAGGGTGTGGACTTGATTGCCGACCTTTTCCCCAGCATTCTCGAGAAGTACCCCTCTGTCCAGCTTATCGCCGTCGGCCCCGTTATCGACTTGTACGGCAAGTTCGCGGCCCTGAAGCTCAACAAGCTCATGGAGAAGTACCCTGGCCGTGTCTTTAGCAAGCCCGAGTTCACTCAGCTGCCTCCCTATATCTTCAGCGGTGCCGAGTTTGCCCTCATTCCTTCTCGTGACGAGCCCTTCGGTCTGGTCGCCGTCGAGTTCGGTCGTAAGGGTGCCTTGGGTGTTGGTGCCCGTGTCGGTGGTCTCGGTCAGATGCCCGGTTTCTGGTACACCGTCGAGTCCATGAGCCCCACCCATTTGCTCCAACAGTTCAAGCAGGCCATTGCCTCTGCTCTCAGCTGCAAGCCCAGAAAGCGAGCCCTCATGCGCGCCTGGAGCGCCAAGCAGCGCTTCCCCGTCGCGCAGTGGATCAGACAACTCGACACGCTCTACAACGAGTCAATCAAGATCCATAACAAGGAGGCTGCCAAGCAGAAGAAGGCCGGCGGCGTCCGCAACCTGACCGACTCCTCGTTGAGGTCAAGCGTCGCCGTCAGCGAGTATGGCTCAGAACTCACACCTACTGGCTCAAGAGCCCCATCCCCTCTCCCCCCTCCGAGCCGGATTGCCAGCCCGGCGGGCCGCATCAACTCGCCTGATCTGGGCACACCCAACATGCCGTGGAGCACCATACCGTCTTCGCGCCGCGGCTCCTTCTCGAGCTCCATCAATGGCCGCGACAGCATGCTCGCACCCCGCGAAAGCATGTTTGCCACCGGTCGTGAGAGCATGGTCAGTGTGGACAGCTTTGCCATGCGCGCCCAGCACGACTCTCCCCAGACCCCCGGCTTCGATGGCCTTGGCCTGCCTCAGCCGAGCTTCTACAAGCAGCAGCGCAACAGCTCCCAGCTGTCTTTGCCTGATGTCGTTGGTGACCGCCACGACCTGAAGCTGCAAAACGTAGACCAGAACTTCACCGATAAGAATGGCGAATTTTACGCCGAGTTCGAGCAGATGCTCAACAGTCTGACGGCCAAGAACTCGGGCACTGACCTCTGCATTGAAAACTTCCTCAAGAAGAGTGAGAAGAAGTGGTTCGCCAGATACCGTGACGCCAAGCTTGGCCGAAGAGACCACAGCCGTTCGAGGAGTCCCGCACCCAGCCGCCCGGGCTCAAGCAAGGGTCTCGGTGCCACCTTTGACGGAGACCGTGGTCGCAGCCGCACACCAAGCGGCCTCACCGCTGGCTCCCACTACGATGACAGCCCCGTTGACGACGAATTCCTGTTGGGTGACAACTACAACGCGCCCACTGGTCTCAAGAAGTGAGCTCGCCCTACCTATTGTACGTTTGCAGAGAAGGCTAACCCGCTCTAGAATCCTGTCCATCCGCATTGGTGACTGGCCCGTCTACGCCTTCTTCCTCTCTTTCATGCAGGTCATCTCCATCAACTCGTACCAGATCGTCCTCCTCACGGGCGAGACCAACCAAACTCCTTCCAAGCTGTACATTGTTGCCGCGACCTACCTCGTCACATCCATCTTGTGGTGGGTCTTGCTCCGCTTGACCAAGTCCGTCTACGCTCTGTCGCTCCCTTGGGTCTTCTTCGGCATGGCCTTCTTCCTGCTTGGTGTGTCGCCTTATCTCGAGCCCTGGCAGAGCCGCGCTGCCATGCAAGATGCCGCCACCGCCCTCTACTCGGCTGGCGCCAGTGCCGGTGCTCTGTCTTTCGCGCTCAACTTTGGTGACGAAGGTGGCGCCCCGACGAAGCAATGGATTACTCGCGCTCTTTCTGTTGCCGGTGTCGCTCAGGTGTACTCTCTGATGCTCTGGTACTGGGGGTCTCTTACCCACACCCCCGAGACGTCCCCGATGTCCTTCTTTGACGGCACCACCATCCCCAAGGCTTTGGTCATCTGCGTTCCCATCGCCATCATGCTTTGGGCCATCGGTGCAATCCTCTTCTTGGGTCTCCCCGACTACTACCGCCAGGCACCAGACAACATTCCCGGCTTCTACATTTCGCTCGTCCGCCGCAAGCTTGTCCCGGTCTTCTTCATCATGATCATCATCCAGAACTACTGGCTGTCGGCTCCCTACGGCCGCAACTGGCAGTTCCTCTTTGCGTCGCAGTTCATCCCTGGGTGGGGCGTCGTCCTGCTCGCCCTCGGCTTCTTCGTTGTCCTCTGGTCCATCATCCTCTACGTCTTCTCCTTCTTCTCCGAGAGCCACACCTGGCTTCTTCCAATCTTCGCCATCGGCCTGTGCGCTCCTCGCTGGGCGCAGATGCTCTGGGGTACCAGCAGCATGGGCATGTACCTCCCCTGGGCCGGCGGCCCTGTTGGTTCGGCCATCCTTTCCCGCTGCCTCTGGCTCTGGCTCGGCCTCCTGGACAACATTCAGGGTGTCGGCCTGGGTATGATGCTGCTGGCTACGCTGACGCGCCAGCACGTGCTGGCCGTCCTCATCGGAGCGCAGGTCGTCGGCAGTGCCTTCACGATGCTAGCACGCGCGACGAGCCCCAACGCCCTGTCGCCCAACACGACCTTCCCCGACTTCTCCCAGGGACTGATGCCCGGTATTTCAAGTTGGTGGTTCTGGATCTGCCTGGGCTTCCAGCTAGTGATCCCCGTCTTGTTCTTCAAGTTCTTCAGAAAGGAGCAGGTGTCAAAGCCGTAAAAGAGGCGCCATGCAAGAATGTGCGATGCGAAGCAAAAAAATACCCGGAGGCGCGGCTACAGAGCCGCGCCTCTTGTCATGTTTGGTCTTGGGGGATCCAGGGAGAGAGGATGGGCGGCATCGGTTCTCTCTCCTCCCCGATTTATGAACATTTTGGTTGTATAATGATTCATAACTTTCTTCATGTTTTATATACACATGGCTCTTTGTCCTCCCTCTCGCCAGCTAGAGGAAGCAAAAGGCGTTTGTACCTAGCCACGAAACAAATAGGGAAAAGGGCAAAGGAAAGGAGGGGGCGCAGGTGGCGGCGATAAAAAGGGACATTTGGCTGTCCTTGTCGCAATTGTTTCTATCCCTCTTTTTCTGTCTTATATAAACCCACACTCACTTTTCCGAGCTGAGGCGGCGGGCAGGAGGATCTCTGACGGCACAAACACAACTGCCCGTGGAAAACCCATCATTTAGATTTTAGACTCAGCTATGTCGCTCTTTTTTTTCACAATCATGAATAATAACTTTGCAACCTTATGACACTGTTCCTCTCCAGGTGACGCCTAATTGCATTTGAGGGAATATGCTCGTTCTTATGTCCTCTCCCTAGAGAGTGACGACGATGAACAAAGAGACAGAGAGGCCTTCTGGGGTGGGATAATGTAGGGGAACTGAGTCTGCTTTGTAGCCCGGTGCCGACATGTTTTTTCTTCTTCGGTAGCTACTACCGATAGCTCTGGAGAAACGCCTTTCTTGAGCGTCCCGGAGAGTGTGAGATTGATGTAAAGCGCGGCAAGCATCCTTGGGGGGGGGGGGGGGTTAAGTGAAGGCACTTTGGATACACCGTACCCCCTTTCCCGTCCCTTGGGCGACTGACTGGCTTGATTCGAGCTTTTGCGAGCGGTAGAACGGTCCCGGCAATGTGAGCGACTTATGCGGCTCCCCGTTTACACCCGAAATTTTAACGGAGATGTCACCATGTCGGCAGCTCGTGCGATGATTGTTCTCTCCATAGAAGCCGTTCCCACCGCTGTTCATCCGTGGGGAACGGAACCTTCCCCTCCTTTCGGGCGGGAATAAGCATAAAAGCCAAGGACCGGTCTCCTCACGAGCGGATCTTCTTGTGCACAGAGGCCCGCACGTAGATCATCAAGTCTTGGCTAGTGCCTTCGCACCGCAGAATACGAGATTAACGGGCTAATAGACCAAACTCAAGATGGCAGGTCGGTGCAAGCAAGGCGCATGGGGATGGAACGATGATCAGAGGTGGACCGGAATTGTTTGGCTTCGGCGGTAAGGTCGCTTCGGGGGTGGAGATGCCACTGGCAGGACTGCCTAAAGGGGACAAGAAGCCAGGGTCCGTAAGTTCGTCGCGCGTACCAGGGCATCGACTTCAATACGAGATGGTCAACGGATCATGGCATCGCGGAAGGCATCCCCAGGCCCCCGGCATTGCGGGTTGTAGGCCGCAGAGGCTCATTAAAAGATGTTTGGCGCCCGGCGAACAATAGCAATGAAGAGAACAAGTCATCGGCTCTCGTCTCGAGTCTCGACATTCCGCCCTCGTTCATTGTTCGACTATGCGTGTCGCGAGTGCCCTGGTCTCCGTGTTGGCGTTGGCCGGCACGGGCGCCGCCAAAGTCTCTCGGCGTGCCGCCGACGAGGACGTCCGCCCGTCCGACGATACCGTCGTCGCGCCCAAGAAGTTCATCCTTGAGCTCGAGCAGGTATGCAAAACTTAGCGAGACCGATCCCCGAAGGGGGGGGGCAAGACGCTAAACATCCCGCAGGGAGCCAACAAGGACGCCGTGGTCCAGCACCTCCAGACCATTCCTGGGAGCAAGGTTCTCAAAGTCTTCGACTCGTCCGTCTTCAGGGGCATCGCCGTCGAGTCCGACAGCGAGAACACGGACTCGCTCGAGGCGCTCGTGCCCGTCGTCAAGGCGTGGCACTCTACCCGCATCCAGCTCGCCCCCGTCGTGACCGGGGAGTCGTTCAGCGACGACGCCAAAGCGCTCAACTACTCAATTCACTGGATGACGGGCGTCGATAAGCTCCACGAGCAGGGTATTCTTGGGAAAGGCGTCAAGGTCGGGGTTGTCGACACCGGTACCGACTACACTCATCCAGCCGTAAGCTCCGCCCCTCTGCGTGCTTTGGTAGACTGCTGGCTAATCGGTTATAGCTTGGAGGCTGCTTCGGAGAGGGCTGCAAGGTTGCTTCTGGATATGATTTTGTGGGCGACAACAGTAAGCTGAACATAGAATACCAAAGAGAAACGGCGACTGACTACATCAGATAACTGGCCCTACCCCGGCGAGGAGAGACAGCCCGATGCGGACCCCCTTGATTCCATCGGCCATGGCACCCATGTTTCCGGCATCATTGCCGGTAAGAGCACGGAGTGAGTCTGCTATCCACAAAGGTCAAGTGAGTCCTGACTTACTCTCTCGTCAGATTCACAGGGGTCGCGCCTCAAGCCACCATCTATTCTTACAAGGTCTTCGGGCCCTCGGTAATAATTGCTCGCCCACAACGAACGATGGTCTCTCCCACTAACTCTATTCTGTTGAATAGGAAGGTACCAGCGAGGAGGTCTTGATCGAGGCGTTCCTTCGCGCCTTTGACGACGGCGTCGACATCATCACGGCCTCCGTCGGCTCCACCGGCGGCTGGTCCGACAACGCCTGGGCACTCGTCGCCTCCCGCATCGTCGAGCAAGGCGTCGTGGTCACCATCGCCGCCGGCAACTCGGGCGAACTCGGCGCCTTCCTTCCCAGCAGTGGCGCCGCCGGCAAGGAGGTCCTTGCCGTGGCCTCCGCCGACGCCTACATCGTCTCGGCCCGCCAGTTCGCCGGCACCTTCAACCTCGATGGCCAGTCTAACCGGACCATCCTCGGGTACCGTCCCGCCCAGGAACAGTTCCCCGCCGAGATCGTCGGCTGGCCCATCGTCCCCATCACGCTCGACATCAACGTCGAGAACGACGCCTGCCAGCCGCTGCCTGAAGGCTTGAACTTCACCGGGACGATTCCGCTCGTGCGGTTCGATGAGGGGTGCGATGATTACATCAGGCAGAGATGGGTCCAGGAGCGAGGCGCCAAGTTCATGCTCTTCTACATGACAGACAGGCCCATTCTCGGGTTTTCCGGCGTCGGCTGGGCTCAGAGCAGATGGGGTCTCCTCTCCAAGGACGCCGGCGAGGCCATCGTGAAGACCGTCATCGCCGGCGGCAACGTCACCGCCGACTTCTCCCTGGACCAGAACAACAACTACGTCGCCATGTACAACGCCGGCGGCGGGAAGCCCTCTCGGTTCACCTCCTGGGGTGGCACCTTCGACCTCGAGCTGAAGCCCGACATCACCGCCCCCGGAGGCAGGATTTTCGCCCCCTTCCCCGGGAATATCTACCGCGACCTCTCGGGCACCTCCATGGCCTGCCCCTACGTCGCCGGCGTCGCCGCACTGTACATTGGCGCTCACGGCGGCCGCTCCACGCACGGCGCCGGCTTCGCCAAGGCCCTGCACGCGCGCATTGTTGCCTCGGGCCGGGCAATTCCCTGGTCCGACGGAACCAACAAGGACTTTGGCTTCTGGGCCCCTCCCATCCAGGTCGGGAGCGGCCTTATCGACGCCGTCTCAGTGCTCAATGCGACTTCGCAGCTTTCGGGCGAGACAAAGTTCGCCCTCAACGACACGCACCACTTTTCGCGGTACCACCAGGTCGACATCACCAACACCGGCGCTACGGAGCTCGAGTACGTGTTTCAGGTGCAGGATGCCGCCGGATTCGAATCGTACTGGACCGCGGACGCTGCGGACGCCGGCATCAATCTCGTCCCTCGTATCAAGGATCTCGTCGAGATCGAGCCATTTAAGATCGGCACCCCCGTGAGCGTGCCTTCAGGCTCGTTCAAGATCGGGCCTGGTCAGACCAAGACTGCAAAGTAGGGTTCCCCTAACGACCGTCCCGGGGTCGGTAACGAGCTAACGTGCTTTCCAGGTTCTCTTTCGACATCCCGCAGGGTCTAAACGCCACGAGACTGCCTGTCTTCGGCGGCAAGATCCTCATCGGCTCCAGCTCCGGCGATGTGCTTTCTGTGCCCTACTATGGTGCGGCTCGGTCCCTCCGCTTTGACTCGACCGTTGCTAACCATCCCACCCGCAGGCGTCGGCGGAAGCGTCGAGCACAGTATCGTAGACATGTACTACACGTCCTTGGGATACCCCCGTGCCGTTTCTGGCGTTAACCGAACATCGCTGTCCGACAAGTCGAGGTAGGCTCCCGATATCCCGTGCTGAGGACCACACCATGACTGACCCGGGATGTTCAGCTTCACTTTCGACCTCTCCCTCGAGAAGCAAGATTTCGTCAGACTTCAAGTCGCATTGACTTGGGGAACTCGCGAACTGCGCTGGGATGTAAGCGCTTGTCTTCCCTCCCCCGTACCCGCCTCGCAGCCGGAGAGTTGCTGACGCAAACCCTTGTAGATCTTCCAGTCCAGCTACCAGGAGCGTGAATGGGTCTACCCGCCGGTCGTTGGCCAGAACAAGTACGTCGGCTCCGTAGCAGGCTTCGATGTCTACAACAGCGTCAACTATCCCGTCTTCGACCCCGCCACCGACAGCGTCAACAACACCATCTCCTTCCCGCTGAAGGACCGGCCCCGCGACTCACCCTACGAGTCGTGGTGGCTTGGGAAGCTGGCGGACGGGAGCCAGATCAAACCTGGAAAGTACAGGTCAGCAGACCCCAGACGCCGTCTCATAGTGGTTTACGATGCTAACTGTTACGGCCAGGTGGCGCTTCGCCGCTCTCAAACCGTTTGCTAACCCCAAAGCGTCGGACAACTGGGATATCTTCGAGACCCCCGAGATTGAGGTCCTGCCACTCACCGGAGGCAACTCCACAGCCTCTCTCCGTCACCGAACGCTATCGAGATAGATGCTGCTCGTTCCGCTCCGTAGACCAGTGATAAATCTAGCTCCTTTTTTCTCTGCAACGTGTGTGTGTGTGCCTATCGTCCAACAATATCACTCCATCGCCACCAGTTCGTCTGTGGCCGTCTCGGGCCTCTTGCCGTCCTTGTGCTCGTCCTTGCCGAAAATGCCCTTCTCATCGAACCAGTTCACGTCCTGCTCGAGCGCGTGCTTTGCCAGCCTGTACGCCTCCTTGTTCTCCTTCTTCGGCACCTGCCAGAACTCCACCGCCACGCCCAGCTTGCCCAGCGACATCATCGTGAGCATCAGGTTGTCCCACAGGTCCTCGTTCTTGACCTTCTCCCCCTTGGTGTTCTTCCACCCGTTGGCCAGCCACTTCTTCATGTGCGGCGGCTCCCCGCTCCGCCCGCCCGCCACGCCCTCCACCAGGTACGCCGAGTCGCTCTTGACCACGACGAGGTGCAGCTTGAACGGGGCCGGCGCCCTGCCGGCCCCGCGCGGGGACGGCAGCCCCTGCTGCGCGAGCCGCGCTGCCTCCATCAGCCCCGCGATCGCGGCATACAAGTCGGCGCGCTGCTGCGTGTGCTGCGGGCGGTCGCGGCTGTCGCTGCCGTCCGTGTCGCGCATGACGTGGCCGCGGTCCGCCGCGTCCGGGATGCGGCAGGCGCGGTTGGCGATGTTGTTAGGGCCGAGGTAGACGCCGACGGCGGACCTCATCGGCGGCTGGTCCGGGCTGTTCTGAGGGGGACAGACGCCGTGGACGGCGACGACGAGGGAGTCGGTGTGGCACGAGGGCTTCTGGTCCGCCGCGGCGTGGCAGCGGACGTGGAGGAGGCTGAAGTGGCCAGTGCCGCCGGGGATCTCCAGGTTGGTGGGGTTGTCGCCGTAGACCGCGACGTGGTCGGTCGGAAAGCGGCGGACGACGTAGCCGTCCGAGTCTGGCTCGACGAGCTGACCGATGCGGTGGGGGGTGTGGGGGTCGTGCTTCTGCTGTGCGCGACTCATTTTGGCGACGGAGGAGGAGGTGCAGTAGGGGCCTCTGGTGAGATCAAGTTGGTGTACCCGCGAGCCCCTGTCTCTTTTGCAGTGATATATAGGTGGGCGGGTGAGACGGCCGAGTGTGTGCAACAATGGCGGTGATTGAGGCTGATGAGTGTAGTGGAGAGGTGATGACAGTGAGAGGTTGAAAACTCAGGTACATCTTACAATCGATAAGTCATCTACCCCCCCTCGGATTTTCACGGGCCCCGGGGTGTTCCCTTCTGTCGTCTCATACAAGTCTTTGCTGAGTGATACCCAAGGGGAGAGGGGGAGGAAAAGGGAGTCGTCGGTGAATTTGTGTCATCAATGGTTCATTTAGAATACCGAAAGCCAATAGGGCGTTCGGCCTTTTCGGTGCTTGCTGCGGGCGATCGGTACCGTGGCGATCGGAGCCGGTAGTGGGGAAAGTGGGGATCACGGCACACTGACGGCCGCCCGGTCTTGCTGGCTGAGGATGGTATGCATCGAGGTCCTCCAGCATTCCTTGACGGAGGAGGACGCCCGTTGGTCAATAAGTTGAAGTATGTTTACACACAGAAGCAATACTCCCTATCCAATATCAAGTATATCCGATATGGGCGCGACTTTTGTACATGGTCCCTGGCTTCTTCCCTGTCCTTCTCAAGAGAAAGCGAATTATCACTGGCACATACCTCTTTCGCGATAAACAGCAGCTTAGCTGTAACTTAAGAGCGGCTCCCAGTTGGAAGTGCCTGTTGTTTTGTAAACGAGACGGAATGCGGAATCCTGCAAGCAACAACACGGTATGCAAAAGCATGAATGACATGTGTAAGGCCTTGATCGATGTTCGCTAGTAATCCCGGCAGTCTATTTACTAATCAAGCACTCATTATACACGGTTTCGTCCAATTTCTAGTTCTGCATTCGCCGGCGACATGGCATTAGTCGCTGTATAGTATCCTGGTCAATCCCGCCTTCCTTTGAGGCGTTTCCTTCCTTGATTCCTCGTTCTCCAATTAATTCAAGTTAGTAACCAACTTGCTCCAGTCAAACGGAAGAAACTTATAAATCTTCCCCTTTCTATCGTCAGATACGCAGCACTCCACCCTCAGACAATCGCCTATGCCCTTGTGGTCCTCACAGCCGTCGCCTTTGAGGGCCTCGGCCTGCTGTCCTGCCTCAACGTTGACTTCCCGCAGCGCTTGAATGATGCAGTAAGTCGAGCCAGGTCTCGAGTACTCCAAGAAGGCGTCAAACCCGGGTGTACCTCGCTGGGTGCTCAGTAGAGGAACGAGCTCGAGGAAGATGGACTTGTAGGTCGGGGAGTTTTCGCTTTCGGGGTCCTGAACAACGTCGAATCTGTTTAGATTGGATGTCAGTCTGGTGAGTCGGCTCTGCCAGACATGTGTGAGTGGGACGTCCTCAGAGACGGATATTTTGCGACCTCTCTTGCGCGCTGTTATCTGCAAATCGAGGGGCTGTGACGACTGCAGACTATTGATGGCCTGAAGGATCTCGCTATGCTTCTTGTCGCTCTGAGTGTTGCTGTCATCATGACCTTTCGAGGCGTCAATGTGGAGGTCGGCCATTTTGTCCTCCAGCTTCTTGAGTCTAGCCTGGGTTGCGCTTAACTCATCCCGGAGGCCGGCGTTCTCTGCCTGAAGGCCGCCCTTCTCTGCCGCGTTCGTCAGCTGAGTGACTCTGAAGCCCTGCAGCTCTTGGTACAGGGTCTCTTTCTGCTCTTTCTCCGTGACTATCCGGGCCTCGATGAGTGTGTTCTGGTACTTGATGTCGTGCAGCTCCAGGCGGAGGTCTTGGTTCTGCTTCTTCTCGCGCACTAGCTCGGCTTCCAACTCGCTCCGCTTTTCCACTTCGGCCTGGAGCTTGGTATCAAGCATGTCTTTCTTGTGGGTTTCGGACACACCAACTTGTCGAACGACTTCGAGGGTTTCCACCAGATTTCTCGCCTTGTGAAGGGCGGAAACTACCAGATTTATGTTGGGGCCATAGTCCTGATTGGTCTCAGCAGACTGTATCGACGAGAACCGAACGACGGGCTGGCCAGAATCTGGTGTGGTATATGGAGACGTCAAGATTCTTGGCGTCTGCTGGCTTGGATTTTTCTGGTTCAAGCGCGTCTGGGACAAATTGGACAGTGCGGGCGAGTGATAGAATGAGGATACGGGCATTCTCGTGGCCCGAGGTTGTTGGATGTCGAGTGGCTGTATGATGTGGCCATGTCTATCGTTGGGACTTGAGGCGAGGCGCTGGATGACCGTTGGATGGAAAGGTGAGCCGAAGGGCGTGGCGTTTGAGACATCGTAGTTACAGATCCCGTCTGGCTGGGGGGCGTCAAGAGGTTTATCGACTGTTTGGTCAAAAGTACCCAAGTCGGACGGTTCGCTTCGGATGGCAGGCGTTTGCTGGCTCTCTCGACTCTCTCTGTTGGTTCTTCGCGGGTCGATGCCGAGGCTTTCTCCTCTGCCCCCTTCCTCCAGTCTATTTACTTCCATTCTGGGCTGGACTGTGATTATGCGTAAGAGGGACTCGGAATCGGAGACAAACAGAAGAAGGTTGGAAAGAAACAGATGGATCGATGAGATTTCAAAGACTTGTTGGGACGGGTGGAGAGCAAGTAGAATCTTCACCTCAATTTCTTTCAGCACACAACCTAAATCACATGACCGTTCTTAGTTATATTGGTCCGTCTTTTGGTTCATACGTGCGGCATGCGAGGGGCTATGTTATAGAGTACAGTCTTTGGAAATGTGACCGGTATCTTGCATGGATGTTAAAAGCTTCAAGACTTGTGAAGGTGGTGGTAAGTGTCAAATCCAGTCACGCTAGGCGCTTTGCTTGAAGGCTGCAGTAAATGATGTGTTTTTGAGCCCAGTATACTTGTTCTAGATTGGGAGGCCTTATCTTGCTTGTCGTCTAACAGGATGAAGAATTGAAGAGTTACAGAGTAGAATTGAAAGTCCTACTGCTTTGATTAATCAATTCGCTCAAAGACTGAGAGGGAAGGATGGTTAAAACAAAGAAATCGTTTCGTATCCAGCCGCTAAAACCACATCATCAATGAGTACTTGAACCATTACAGCCTGTATCCATTAACAGGGTGTCAGACGCAGTGCGTCATGTCCCTTGCGGCAGTGTTAAGAGCAAACGGAAACATATTGGCGATAGCCAAGAGAATCCTGATAGAAAACTTCGGCAATCGCTGGAATGTGTGGAGAAACCCTTCTTCCCATGCTGTTAGTCACAGTGTACCCAGCTTTATGTGGAACAATTCTCTCCCAGGGAACTTACCAACACTGTCGGAGAACAGGCTAGCTATGAACCCATGAAGTTTACTGAGACTTATGTCTGAGGTGCCTGACGCACTAAGGATGTTTCTTACAGCGGCAACGTCATCGTGCTTCACGGCCTATCATATCATCGCCGCACAAATACATGGGGTATGTTTCAGTAAGAAAGCTCATTAGTCCATATGCAGCCATCCAACATATTCCTCTCCTCGTGGTAGATAAGGCTTTCTCGAGTCGAATCGCGTATAGCCCCGTGAACGCAGTGGATGAGCAGTGTGTGTTCTACGGATGATGTAAGTAGGAAAAGTTCAGAACCCAAACTTGCGAGGTTCGAGTTCCGAGAAACCGGAGTTTTCTGGGCTTTCCGCCAGTTTACCCCCCTCCGCTCGGCTACTGCGATGGGCTAGGAACGCCTTTGACCATTTATAGAGTCTCTCGTTGCCCGGTAATGACACCCGAGTTTCCAAAGGCGGATGCGTGAGGATGCGGGTTTCCGGGCCGGCAAGTAAATGTGCTCGGAAAAGAATGCATGCTTGCCTCCAGAGCCATTACTAGGTGGAGAGGGACTAAAGGTCATGAGGTTCCGACCATCTGCCAGTAGAGTATCATTAACGGTCTCCGGCTTGCACTGAACCAAAATTCTAATAACAGGAATCACGGGGTATCATTGTAACGAAGTTCTCTAAAGCCATTTCTCGGCCTTGTTGGGCATCAACCTTCTGAGCACATCAATCTGCCGCGCTTGCGCCTTGTGTTTCAAGTCTGTAACTCCTCGTCTGTCGGTTCGTCGCTGACCGTTTGAGTACACAACTGTGTAGTCTGGTATCTTCTCGCCAGATTTTATGACGGTCGATGGTGATATCGTGCAATTCTATGGCGGTCAGCATCCGAGCTCGTTGGAGAAACGTTACACGAACCTTGCCAATAACAGCGCCGCTCCCTATCCGGGAGCGAACGCCAATTACGGTATCTGTCCCAATCTCTGTGCCTCCTGCTTCAATGACCGAGCCAACTTCTACCGTCACGTAGTCTCCGAGCGAAAGGCCTCCACCGGTAATGTCGTTGCCAACCGCGCCAACATGAGCTCGCTCGTGGATGATGCATCTTCGACCGATGAGGATACTACCGTTGGTCGACTCCAGCTTCGATCGCGGATGCAAGACGCTTTCCGATTGAATTGTGATGGAGTGCGTTCCCATGAGAATGGCGCTGTCGGCGACGGTGAGGGAGGAAGAGAAGTTGACTGGCGGTCGCGGGCCGGTGCTGGATACAGCGGGCAGCATAGAATGCCGCTTGCTGGACGACATTGTGAAGTGTGATTTGGGTTGCCCCGCCCCTAAAGAGTTGCTATCCAGAAGGTATAGTACATTCTTGAAGATGATCGCAACGCGGGGCCAGGTCTTTGTAGATTGTCCGACGTACGACGCGCAGCGGTGTTAGTGATCGGGGAGCTTGACGTGAGGCATCGCACCAGTCGCCGTTGCTCAGTCTCTGGAGCCGGTCTAGCACATAGCCCCGGTTGATGCATCAAACCGAGTCACGTGATACGGTCCTGCTGACTAACGACCCGCATTGGCCAATCAACGCTAATTGGAAATAAGCATCATCGATTGTGCAGCAGAGCTTCGTTCCCACGACGGCGAATTCATCCGACCGACACCCTCCATCCACCACCAATCCCCCCACAAACGCCCACGATGGCCACTCCACGGCGGTTGCCCGCGCAGGCCGCGCAGGCTGCGCGAAACTACGCAACGGTACGAACATACGGCGGCCTGAAGGACCAGGACCGCATTTTCCAGAACCTCTACGGCCGGATGCCCCCGACGCTGGCTTCTGCGAAGAAAATGGGCGATTGGCACAAGACGAAGGAGATCATTCTCAAGGGACACGACTGGATCATCAGCGAGGTCAAGGCCTCCGGT
Organism: Colletotrichum graminicola M1.001; assembly: GCF_000149035.1. Lineage (NCBI taxonomy): Eukaryota > Fungi > Ascomycota > Sordariomycetes > Glomerellales > Glomerellaceae > Colletotrichum > Colletotrichum graminicola. Next base: position 44,285 of record NW_007361075.1, read on the forward strand.
CTCCGTGGCCGTGGAGGTGCCGGTTTTCCTTCAGGATTGAAATGGGTAGGTTGACACCCCACGTCTGAGTTATTGCCGCGGCAATCAAGGGAAGGGATGGGACAACGGGCTAACGCAGATGGCATCCGCGCAGTCGTTCATGAACTTCAAGGATTGGGACAAGGACGATAAGCCGAGATACCTGGTCGTCAACGCCGATGAGGGTGAGCCCGGAACCTGCAAGGACCGCGAGATCATGCGAAAGGACCCCCACAAGCTTATCGAGGGATGCCTGGTTGCTGGTCGGGCCATGAACGCCTCCGCCGCCTACATCTACATCCGCGGCGAGTTCGTCCACGAGGCCGCCGTCCTACAGAACGCCATCAACGAGGCCTACAAGGACGGCTTGATTGGCAAGAACGCTTGCAACTCCGGATACGACTTTGACGTCTTCATCCACCGCGGTGCCGGTGCCTACGTCTGCGGTGAGGAGACCTCCCTCATCGAGTCCCTCGAGGGCAAGCCCGGAAAGCCCCGTCTCAAGCCGCCTTTCCCCGCCGCCGTCGGTCTCTTCGGTTGCCCTTCGACTGTCGCCAACGTCGAGACCGTTGCCGTTGCCCCTACCATCTGCAGACGTGGTGGCAACTGGTTCGCGGGTTTCGGCCGCGAGCGTAACCAGGGCACCAAGCTCTTCTGCATCTCTGGCCACGTCAACAACCCCGTCACCGTCGAGGAGGAGATGTCGATACCCCTGCGCGAGCTGATCGACAAGCACTGCGGCGGTGTTCGTGGCGGCTGGGACAACCTGCTGGCTGTCATCCCCGGTGGCTCTTCCACCCCGATCCTCCCCAAGAACGTCTGCGACAACCAGCTCATGGACTTTGACGCCCTGAAGGACAGCCAGTCCGGTCTTGGTACCGCCGCCGTCATTGTCATGGACAAGAGCACCGACGTTGTCCGCGCCATCAGCCGTCTCTCCCACTTTTATGCCCACGAGTCCTGCGGTCAATGCACGCCCTGCAGAGAGGGTAGCAAGTGGACCGACCAGATCATGAAGCGCTTTGAGAAGGGTCAGGGCCGGCCACGTGAGATTGACATGCTTCAGGAGCTCACCAAGCAGGTCGAGGGCCACACCATTTGCGGTATGTATTCGTCATGACGTAAGCGACTCTTAACACTAACGTATTGTTTTCTAGCTCTTGGTGAGGCTTTTGCCTGGCCCCTGCAGGGTCTCATTAGACATTTCCGTCCCGAGCTTGAGAAGAGAATGGAGGAGTACGCCGCCCAGAACGGCGGTGCCAACGCCTTGGGCGGTGGCTGGGCGCCCGATTCCCGGGCCCAGGGCAAGTTGGTTTCGCCAGGACAGTAGAAGGCTGAGATGTTGCATGCTTGTAGACTGGCGCCTGGGGGCTTGTATATATTAGTATCGTACATTAGCATAGCCCTAAATGTGCCGGAGTTCATTTGTTCACGATAATCCCGTATTCACTTTTGGGATTGATGACTAATTGATAGTGAATCGACGCAGGACGTGGCGGGTAGAGTCCCAAGGATACGTTGTGTGGCCAAACGCCACGAATGCATCATGTCTTGGAAAGCATGGCTAATCTGTGGTTCATTTCCGTCCGTTCCTGGCAAAGCCTCGATTTCGGCGTTAAGCCGCAGAATGCTTACCCAATGAGGCCATTGGATTTTTTCAGCTTTTGCTCGCTCCCCCCCCCCCCCGTCCTGCAGCTAGGATGTGTCTCTCTCGGCCCACAGATCCGACTTCCGCTGGACCCGGTCGGTGAACCTCGGACGGCGGCGGGGGGTTTCTTTTCACCACGACCACCGAACGCCCGAACCCCCCTTCGACCGCCCGTCTCTCCCAACAACCAGTCCTCGGCCAGTGGGAATATTGACAGTCGGCGCTTCAGTCCGCTTTATCCTTATTTTCTGGTTCCGACGCGCGCGAGTGTTTCTTATCTGTTGTTCTCGGTGGAAATATCTTCGGACATGACTTCTTTCAAGTATGACCAGTTTGTAGCATTCGGGTCCGACAGCGGTTAGTAGAGTAACATCCTCCTCCTTGCTTTTGTCCTCACACACACATACTCGCCTCGTCTTGTCGCGACTTTTTTTTCCCTTCCGGAAATGACGTCCAGTCCTTATCTTCTTCTACCTCCCGAGCTGTTCATGGACTGCTCGCAGTGAGCGCGCGTTTTCTCACTCATGTCACACCGCCCACTCTCACCTCCAAATACTGATGGGACTACAGCCGGGCTCGAGCGTATCCTGCGCGGCCTCCAAGCACTCACCATAATCTTCAGCGCGTACCCATCCCTCATATCCCTCATCCTCTTGACCTCGGACTCGCCCCTCCTCGAGGCCCTCGGCCCGCTGAAGGGTCACCTGAACCTGACGCGCCGCTTCATCCGCTTCTTCTGGTTCCTCAACTCCCTGGGCACGTCGTACAACCTCTTCAGCTCGGCCCGGCCCGGCGGCTCCTCCCGGGACAGCAGAGGCGCCGTCGGCCTGGAGACCTGGCTCGACATGGCCAAGTTCACGCTCCTCGGCCTCTACGGCGGCATCGAGTCCCTGACGCTGCCGGACCTGCTGGGCGTCCCGCAGCTCGAGGTCTTTGGCGCGGAGCGCACGAGGGCGCTCAACCTCGAGGCACAGCGGTTCTGGCTGCTCGCGCTGGTGTCCGGGGTGCTCGCGAACCTGGCAAAGATGCTCAAGGCGTTCGCGCACGCGCCCGTGCCGCAGCACGGCCACGGGTACGGCACCGGCGAGCAGGCGCAGCAGAAGCCGGGCGGCGGCGGCGAGGAGAAGCTCGACTGGGAGGCGGAGCGCGCCCGGCTCAGGGCCATCGTGGCCAAGCGGCGGGAAGAGAGGAAGAGGTGGAGGAGGAACGTGGCCTTCCAGGTCAGGTCGCTGGGACGCAAGGTCATCGCGGACTCGTTGGACTGTCTCATCCCCGGCGCCGTCTTGGGCTGGATGAATGTGCAGCCGGGCACCGTCGGGGTTGCCATGCTCATCACGACTTACCTGACGGGCAGGGACATATGGGAGAGGTGCGGCGCCGCAGCGGAGGCAAAGATAGCTTCTTGAATAAAAAAGAAAAACTAGTACATGACCTAGTAGATAAAGGGCTTTGTTTACGATACAATATACAGATGGGATAAAGGGATTGGCATGAGTTTCGGCCCGGGGGATTAGCGGCCGCCGGCAAGGTAAGGGTTGTTGGAGGTAGTTTGCTTTTTACCTGTTAGTCAACCGGCTTGAGCTCCGGGAGGGGGGTTGAACAGGGTGGTTGTGTGTAGTGTAGTCTGGTGTGTGCTGCGTTACGCGTAATTAATCATCTGCGGCAACGTTGAAATGGCCGTTTTGGACCATCAAAAGGTTATTCGAGGCTGGCAGGAGATCCTGCGGCGGCTGGGAGTGTCTACCAGGAGACATGCCTGTTGGCCATGTCATATCATGTCATGTCGGCTGTGCGCTCACACCTTCGCGGGTGCAGACGCCGTTGCCATGTTTGTTGCTCCTCGGATTGTGCGATACCAGATGAATTATCGACACCTGAATAACCTGTCTCTGTATTGTGTCGCCGTGATGCAGGCGTGATGCATTTATGATGGGAGTATGCAGACCAAGAGACGGAACAGTTGTGCCCCCCTGAACTTTACTTTGTCGTTAAATCCTTTCTCTATCGTTTTGGATTCTCTACTAGTGATATAATAGGCCTCGATTATGCAATCACCTCTATCGCAGTACGCTCAGACGGCGCGCAGATCGCCTCAAAGTTGTTTATCCCAATGGTATCTCGCTTATGATCGCAACTCAAAGAGTCGTCTTCCGGACTCTGCCTGCCCCTTTAAGATAGATAGCTCCACCTCTTTATAGTTCGAAATGGCCCACCACCGGGCGATGAGGTATGCAAGTCCCTGGACATATAATGCTGGTGCCTAGCCGGGAAAGTCTCCTGGCAAGCAAGCAGTGCTCTCCCTAACAAAAAACGCGTCCTCGACCAACCAGATCACCGGCGGCCTGTCACCCGATAGCTCCCAGTCTCCACCGAAACCTTCCATCCATCGTTGACAAGGGCGGCGATGACGCCCTGTCTCAGTCGCGAAACACCTCCAGCGCTATGAAGACCCCGGCCCGTGACGATCGTAAAGCCCTCCTGGGCCTTCCTCGTCCTGTACTCCCCTAGGTTGTTCCACCAGTCCCAAACGCGTTCCAATGCGATTCGCACGCCGTCGGCGACCTCGACACCATGGAGGTCGATCTCAGTGGCAGAGCCGGTGCTCGCAACATGTATGTCGGCGGCCACACTCTTGGCCTTGGCAAAACTGCGCGCTTCTTCGCGTCCGCGCTCGGCGTAGTATCCTGCTGCCTGTCTGTACAGGTGCCCCTTCTTGTACACCTGCCCGGCGGTGTTGTACGAGTGGCTACTGGCATCACGATACATGACGGCCGTGTCCATGGCTTGCCTATAAGACATGGATGTAGATGGACTGGTGCAGGAAGAAGTTGATGTGCTGAACGTACGTCCAGTCGGTGACATGACTGAGGAAGTGGGTGTGCTGAGCGTACGTCCAGTTGGTGATATGACTGCCAACTTTGGCGAGGCCGCCCTTTGCCAGCCTTCGGACGAGCCTTCCAGCTCCGCGTTCGCCAGAGGCGTAAGCCTGTAGTTAATGTCTAGTCGCCTGGCCGGTAACTTCCCGAAGTAGCGATTCAACAAGGTGGCAACCTCCTCTGTCCATCGTTGGTCGCTCCGCGTGACTTCATCAAGAGGGACGAGGTATTGCTCGGGAATATGCCGGTACTGCTTCTTGAGCTCCTGGATGCGCTGCTTTCGGTAATCGTATTCGCCGCTCCATGCGCCAACGCCTTGCTTGACATAGCGGTCCAGGAACTCAATGATGGTAGGTTCCGTGGAGCCCTTGTGTGCATCGAAAACGTCCGAGACGTCGTCGAACGGCAAGTCGAGCTTTTCCACAATGAAAAGTATTTTTTTGACCCCTGAAAATCGTCAGTCATGGTTCTTCATTAGCTCGGTTGTTATGCACACTCTCGTTATCGTCGTTCATAGGCGAACCCTCCTTGATGCTGCTAGAACTTGACAAAGGATCCGAACGCAAATCCGTCCGTTTCTTTCTTTTGCCTTTTTTCTTTCCAGAAGGCTGTGTGTTTTCTGACTGGAAGAAGCCGTCGACCCCCTTGGGTCTCTCATCAATAGACTCGAGAAACTGGAGGTTCAGCAAGGTCTCCAGAGCTGTCTGGAAGTCGCCCTGAGCCTTCTTGAGAGCAAACTTGACGTCGTGGGGCTTCAGGTCGGAAAACATGTCCTGAAGCTGCAAAAGCTTCTCCTGGTCCGAGTCCCCGTCGAATGTCTTGATGCGCGGAACATCGTAATCAGGCTCAGAGGGAGGCGAGCTCGTCAGTGTAGTCCCCGAAGAGTCTGTATCTTTGGGTTGCAGCCGCTCTGAGGGGCTTGTAGAGCCATCGCGCGCATCGGCTGCCCCGTCAACAGAACCGATGGTGTCGGGCACACCGCTCGCGTTGAAGCCGCTTGCTTCCTCGTCCAAGACATTCTGGGCGAGACTCTGCAGCATGCCTCGGACTTGGCCAAGCTGATTGGCATCGTCGAGGTCCACCTCACTCGCAATAACGATGACAACAGTCGGGTCTAGGAGGGGAAACTCCGCCTATGGAATTGTTTTGTTAGTCTAATGCACGGAGCGAGCGCAACTCCCTGCACATTCAAGCGCCGGGTGTTGTCGCAAGTTGTCTAGTATGACGTGGCTGGCTCATGATGTCATCTGCGCATGAGACCGAGTAAGGAGAATGACACAGGTCATGTCAAGCTGAGAAGCATCACTCACCACCAAGGCGTCGATTTTTGATGTATTCATTGGACAAGGCAAGACTTTAGGACTCAAGATATCGTCGTGGGATAATCCGGATAAGCTCGCTAATCATACTGAGGCCCCCCAAAAAAAACACGAAAAGTGGTACAGAAAGTCAGGGGTTTGGTCGCGGAAACAACCAAATAATCCAGGCCGGTTAAAGTCGAGACGTCAGATGACGGACGACAATACAAGCGCGAAACAGACAGACGAGGAACGCCGGCCTCGTTGCGCTGCACACAGAAAGGCTGGGGGGGTACTGAGGAAGAAGGCGTCGAGTCGGCGAAGGAAATGACGCGGGATGCGGGGCGGGCTGTTTTTTTAGTTGGAAATGATTGTTGTCGATTTCTGCTGACGTCTCAAAGAGGGGTGTGCTTGGCGCCAAATGGTTCAAGTGCGAGATCTAGTAAGTGGTTGGTGATTCATGGGAAACGCGGGCTTGGCACGCGTATCCGAAGAGAACAGAGAAAAGAAGGAAGAAAGAATGGCTTGTGTCATTGGGGTCGGACCGTTTGTCCAGTCAAACAAACTGCCGCATTGCGACCGGGTACCGAGGCAGGTACCGAAATGTATGTAGAAAAACGTGGGTGTCGTCCATGCCCAGCGGCTGGTGTGGCGCTTACGGCTGGAGTCCTTTGCCAACACGTCAATGTGGCTGACTCGTGGCTGAGGCAATGCTGAAGCAGCTTGGTGGGGTACATGTGGCTGAGGCTTAGTGGCAGCTCCCTGCAGACCCCCTTCTGAACCACCGTGGCGCGACATCAGTGGCCCGATCAGTGGGTTTAGGTAGGCACGAGCCGTCGCAATCGGGGCCTAATCCTAGGTAATCCATTTGCTAGGTTGTTCCTCCGCTACTACCTAGAGAGACAAAAGCGGGAGGATGCTTTCTGATCCGTGTAAGCATTGCCCGTCTGTCTGTGTTCCTACCGCAGTGTATGCGATCAGGAACCTCGTGTTGATCGCCCAATGTCATCCAGGAGCTTCTGAGACGCATCATATGTGTGTCCTTTTGTCCTCCAGTTTCCCAATGGGGTGAAGGCGCTGGCGCGGACTTATCAGTCAAAAACCTAAACAGGAACAAGCTCAGTCAGCTACGTGGGTATGATCCCGTCTGGACGTTTCCACCCCCGCCTAACTCTTTACCTGCATGCATTCGGCAACGGACCAGGACTGCACGATCGGAGGTAGGGATTACATAACTGCTGAGGTCGACCGAGCATCCCGGCATCGACCATCTGGAGGCAAACGCGACCGGCCTTGCATCGTCTACCCGGAGTAAACGAGTAAGTCGGAACGCAGGTGCATCGCTTTCAGACGAACGCGACTGTTGGGAGAAACGACCGAAGCTACCTACCTCTTATATCACGAAACAAAAAGAGACACTGCACGACTAGACGACTGCCGTATTGGACAGCATTCCCCTGCGACAGACTTCGTCCCTCCGTACCTTGCTTGGTTGGCTCGCCCAACTCCGCATCGTTTTGTCCTTTGCTTCGTTCTTTCGCGGGCTCCAAGCAGGGTCTAGGCGCACATCTGTCGCATAGTCGTGCTCAGGTTTTTCGTACGGGGGGGGTCCTGGCGGCTGCATCCCAGCGCATCAACCTTGACTTTTATGTTTCCGACACAAACTCGACACTGGCCTAGGTATATAACTTTGTGTCGCGCCCCCTCCGCTGCGGCTCTGTTTCAATATGTCACCTTCAACGCCGACTCTCAATCCCGTTCTTGGACCCGAAACCGATATACAATTGAGATCTGAACCCCAAACTCATCTTGGACTTCGACCTGATCTACAGCACCATACCGTCCATAGGCGGCCCATCATGAGTACCGAGACACGGAAGAAGTTTATCAACTACCCTCTGCCGGTTCCTGGGTGAGTTTTTTCTCGTCCCGAGTTAGTCCGCGTTGAACGCCCCTTCGTCTCGTACGACGGGCGCCTTCGTTGACTCATTTTCCTCGCTTACATGTCGCAACAACCTGCTGATTGATATTCCAGGCCAGCCTTCCCGTACTATAATGACAGGAAGAGCAATCCGCCTCTTAGAGGGTGGGTCTTGGTCGCGGCGGCGTGGGCGTAAGTTGTATCTCTGACCGAATGGCGTGTGCCCGAAAATGCTGACGACAAGATGCAGCATGGAATGCTTTTGGTTCGTACGCTCCTTCATTTGGAAAAATGCCGGCTTCGGCAGTGTTAGGAAGATTCGCAAGCACATCGAAGATGCCGAGCCTCGTTACGACCCAACTGTTTTGCCCGTGCCGACGGATGAGGCCAAGGACCCGGCTGTCCTCCATCGCGAGAGCGCCGTGCAGGCGAAGCCACACCCCTCCAAGTACTACACCGTCAACGACTATCATGAGATGTATCTGTCGGGCGTGGTCACACCGCTCGCTGTAGCCCGAGTCATTCTGTCGCTGGTGCGCCGCGATACAAACCCGCCGGGCGAGCACTCCCTCGCGTGGTTCGACACCAAAGTCGAGCAAGTCTTGGCCGCTGCCGAGGCCTCCACGAAGCGGTACAAAGAGGGGTGCTCACTGGGTCCTCTCGATGGTGTGCCTACGGCTGTCAAAGACGAGTACGAGATTGACGGATACCGGACCTGCCTCGGTTCCAGGAACGACTACACCACAAAGGCCGAACCTGGCCAGTCGATCACAAGCTGGTGCGTGAGGAAATTGGAAGATGCAGGCGCTGTCGTTATGGGGAAGCTGTCCATGCACGAATTTGGACTCGGTGAGCCTGGGATTATGATGAAACGGATGGGGAGGCGTACGCTAACGATTGACGAGATACCACCGGAAACAACCCAATCTACGGAACGCCGCGGAATCCTTACAACCGCGGCTACTACACTGGCGGAAGCTCCTCGGGGGCCGGATATGCAGTCGCGACCGGCTTGGTCCCCGTAGCCCTCGGCAGCGACGGCGGCGGCAGCATCCGCATCCCCTCGTCCATGTGTGGCGTCTACGGCCTCAAGCCCACCCACGGCCGCGTTTCGTTCCACCCCTGCCCGAATCACAGCAACAGTTGCGCCGTCAATGGACCCATCGCCGCGGACATCGAGTCCCTTGCGACCTACTTTGAAACCATCGGCGCGCCGCATCCCGACTCCTGCTTCATACAGGCGTCCCCATTCATCTCCTCTCCCAGCGAGAAGCGCGGCAAGATCCTCGGTGTGCCCGAGGCCTGGTTCGGGCAGGCGGATCCGGCCATCCAGCGCATGTGCAGGGCCATGATTACAAAACTGGTCACGACATACGGTTACAGCACGGTCTCCATCGATATCCCGTTCCTGATCGAGGGCCAGTTCGCGCACGCCATGACCGTTCTCACCGACGGTGCCACCCTCCTCCCGGAAACCAAGAACCTCACGCACGCGAACCGCATTCTCCTGGCAATCGGTCGCGTCACGTCCGCCATGGACTACCTCCTCGCCCAGAAGCTCCGCGGCCTGCTCATGTCGCACCTCGCGCACCTGTGGCGCACGTACCCAGGCATGATCATCGTCACTCCCACGACCGCCTGCGCGGGGTGGCCCATCATGAGCAAGGGCGAGCTGGCCTACGGCGTGAGCGACGGCGACCGCACCATCAGGTCGATGGAGTACGTGTGGATGGGCAACTTCTGCGGGCTCCCGGGCATCACAGTCCCGGCTGGCTACGTCGTGCCGCACGACCAGCCCGGCGCTGGTAGCGAGGCCGGGCCCGAGACCATGGGCAAGATTCCTATTGGGCTTATGGGCATGGGTGAGTGGACGGACGAGCATAGCCTCCTCGAGTTCGGGCTAGACGCCGAGGATCTATTCGCGAAGGAGCGTTGCAGGCCGCCCAACTGGGTCGACGTCATCCAGCGGGCCAAGGACGATATGGCCAAGAGTGGGGAGGACAGCTTGATAAACATCTAGAGACCATGTACATATATCGCAGCGACAGAATCGGCAAAACCAGCGAGCAGGAGTAACCATGTCAAATCCAAGCAGGAACCCACAATCATTCATGCCCTTTGTGACGAGCTGGCTCTGGAGCCACAGCGACAGGTTACAACATGCCATCCCCACTGCTCTGAGGGAGGGGGAGCGGCTGGGCTCGTCGCGGGGTTGATTCGTTCGTCATTGATGGGACGCAGGGATAACCCCTCCTCATGGACGGCGACGGAGAAGCAACTGGAAACTATCCCACATTGACAGAGGTTCTTCAGCACCTCCCTTCTCCTCCCCTGCGCAGATCAATGCGAGCTTGGCCCGGGGAGCAAGGGCCCGAGCTGACGGAACATGTGGACGATTTTTGGCGAACTAGACAGGTCGGAGCAAACGCTATGCCGACGGACGAAGCTGCAGGAGCCCGAACAGACCCGGTTCACCTTGCAGCATGACAGCTCCCGTTTCTCGAATCCGGACGGACGGACGGACGGACGGACTCGGGGAATTGCATGCCTTGCTATGGGACGCAGGCCCAGACCGCACCAAAACCTTCTGCGGCTTGGTCATGCGACAGCCTGCCTTTCTTGGTGCCGTCGATGGCACGGGCTGCGGGGGAGGGGGATGGAAGGAAACAGGATGAAATGTGCCCCTGTGTTGCAGGGAGCCAAAGATATGTAAGCGCAGTGACTCGGTCGGTGGCAGGCGCAATGCGGGAGTTGACGACCGCCTTGGAGTCTGGCGCTGAAGCGTTGCGTTCTGGGCGTCATCTGGACTTTGGTGTCTTGTGCTAGAAGGCGGGGCTGGGGACGGGGGCACGGAGGGGGAGAGGCATTGTGACAGTTTCCCAAAGGAGACGGCCAGGTCCTTGCAGCGTTTTACTGCGAAGTTTATCACGCACAGCTCATTATGTGTAAAAAAAAAAAAACCCATGTCTGTTCCTGGATGGAAGGGCGGCCTTTCTGAATCGGCAATGCCCCGGGGATCCAGCCCGAAGCCGGATTCATGGCGGGTGGCATGGGGCCCCGCTTCGCCCACCCGGCGCCGGTGTCGAGTCTCTAGACTCCCTAGCCAGGCCCTACCACGTCGTTGACACAGTTGCTTCTTTACATGCTGCAGCGCAACTCCATCGGCACACTCGGTAGCTTACTTTTTTTTTTATTGGGCCACCCGTTATTTCTGGTCAAAGTATGCGAACGTTGTGGCCTACTTAGGTGGCCAGGCAGGCTCACAGGATTCGGCCCGGCAAGCCAATTCGAAAAAGTGGAAGCAGCCTGGAGCCGATGGTTTGCCTCGATGGTGAACCTCCGGTCCCGACCCACTATACCGGCGGGGCAAACATCTCAAGCCGCCGTCTCTGTAAGGTTTGCGTATTGAGTCGCGCCATCAGGCAACACACGCCGGTCAACTAGTCGGGCGCCATCTACAATATGTACTTTTGGCACGTTATGCAGGCGAACTGCAGTGGCCGAAACGAGACAGCACAGACCGATGCAGAACTCCGGGAGCCATCCAATCAACTGCGGCGCCGTTGACATGCCCTGGAGAAAGGAGGGAGCACAGCAGACGGTTGTTTGAACGGCGGCGGTAAATCGTTCATGTTCTCGAGGTCGCCAGCGACCGAACCGGCGTCTGGGACCCGGGATCTACGGAAGCTAGCCGGGCGGCTCTCGGGAGCACGAGGGATGGGCGTTTTTTACCAGTTCGAGAACGAGCAGGGCAGAAACTTGTTGAACGTGAGAATGGCACAGAGAGAGAGAGAGAGAGGGAGAGAGTAAGAGCTTTGACGCCCCAACAAAATGCAAGGAATCAGGCCGGTTGAGATGAGGGGTTTGGTGCAGGTAAGTAGTTGATACATATACCTTACCTGCTTGCCTGCCTACCTGCCTATCCCTACTAACCACTAAGTACCTATCTAGTAGGTAGCGCAGGGCTAGCCGCGAACCGACTAACGTACAGTAGCGCAGGAGCTTTCATGGCTAAAACTACCACTCATGTCAGGTAGTGTGTATAATGTGCACTCCTCGGGTGGTACAGTACAGAGTAGGTAGTACAAACACTGCCAAGTGATAAACTGGCGCCCCAAGCTTCCCGCTTGCTTCTTCGCCGTCATTGGGTTTTTTTCTTTTCTTCTTTATTGGGTAGCTTAGTTTTGCTTCCCCCGCATTATCTGAGCAAAGCATTGAGCGAGTGGGATGATCTAATCTGTTCTGCAAGGACCTGGGGATAAAAAAAATAAAGAATAAAAAGCTTCCCCGCCAAAGATTCGACTGGGGAAGGAAAAGAGAGATACGTGCCCCCAGAGAGAGAGAGAAGGCCGTTTGGCTGCATTCTTCGGTTTTATTTCTATTTATTTGTTCTACAGCCACCGCACGCGACATTGCTATGTGTAAACACGTGTCTTGCCTTGTAGAAAGAAGCATGACGAATGAGACGAAAAAGGCAGCAAGAGCCCCAAGTGGGAATCCATAATTCACGTAGTTCCCGTTGTAACATCTAACGCCCAAAAGGATTGAAAGAAAGAAATAGAAAAGAAAAGAAAAGAAGAGGGGCGTCTGGGGGAGAAAACTGGATGACATCGCGGGCTTGGCCGACACTGTGGGCCACTCCTTCCCCCCCCTTTGGTTGGCGCATTCCCCTTGCCTCGCCTTACCTTACTTACTCTTTCTCTCTCCATCCTTCCGCTAGGCCTCCCGTAGAGCCCCATCCCTCACATTTCTCCGACAGCCCATCCATCCTCAGCTGTCCTTCTTGCGTCCCCAGTCGCATCGCCCGACAGTAAGAGGCGCCATACTTCGCCGCCGTCGTCTCTGCCCTGCCGCTCGTTTTGATCTTCATCACAATTCTTCTTCTGGCGGTTACCGGGCAGCACCACCTAATCTACTCTTATCGCTGTCGCCCTGCTGCACCCGAAGGTTTCACACCACACCACATCACACCACACCAACCAAGGATGAAAGGCTAAGGGCGTGGCGCAACAGTCGGCGAGATTTTTTACACTGCTCTCTCCCTTTTCCCATCTCACCCGCCTTCTAAACCATCCAGATCGTCCTCCAACGCCTTCCATCCAGTCGTCATGCCCGACCACGCCGGGACGGCCGCCGCCGCGCCGCCCCAGAGCGAGTCTAATCCGACCCCTCCCAAGGAGCTCTATCCCATGGTCAACTGGAAGTACGACCTCTTCCTCTGGGTATTGGGCGTGCTGGTCGATCTCTTCTTCCGTGAGGTTCACCCGAGAGGCGCCTGGAAAGTCCCCAAGACGGGCCCTGTTCTCTTCGTCGCCGCTCCTCACGCGAACCAGGTCCGCCCGATCCCTTTGCTGGAACCCCCTGTCATTATCACATGCTAACCGCAATCTCTGCAGTTCGTCGATGCCCTGATCCTTCAACGCACCCTCCGCCACGAGGCCGGCCGCCGGGTCTCCCTCCTCATCGCCCAAAAGTCTGTACACGGCTTCATCGGATGGGGTTCGCGCCAGGTCGGCTCCGTGCCCGTCGGACGTGCTCAAGACGCCGCCAAGCCCGGCGCTGGCGTCATCTACCTGCCTGACCCCATCAACGACCCTACCCTCATCCGCGGCGTCGGCACCAAGTTCGGCCAGGGCGAAGGCGAGGTCCATGGTATGCTGTTCTTGCCCTCTGCCAAGAAGCAGACGGGTGCCAGCGTCGACATCGCACAGATCCTGGGCCCCGAGGAGATCCGCATCAAGCGTCCTTTCAAGGGCAAGCTTGCCATGGAGCAGCTCACTGGACGCGACGACATTAACGAGAATGGAAACTTCACCAACAAGGACCTCAAGGGGTGCCAGCCTGGCTTCCAGGGTACCAAGTATAAGCTCGCTCCCCACATTGATCAGACCAAGGTGTACGAGGCCGTCTTCGACCGTCTGAAGTCTGGAGGCTGCGTTGGCATCTTCCCCGAGGGCGGCAGCCACGACCGTACCGAGCTGCTGCCCCTCAAGGCCGGTGTCGCCATCATGGCTCTCGGCGCCCTCGCCGAATCTCCCGACTGCGGCCTGACCATCGTGCCCGTTGGCATGAACTACTTCCACGCCCACAAGTTCCGCAGTCGCGCCGTTGTCGAATTCGGTCCCCCCTTTAGTGTCCCCCCGCACTTGGTCGAGATGTACAAGAACAACCAGAGACGCGAGGCCATCGGCCAGCTTCTCGACAGCGTCTACCAGGCACTGAGCGCCGTCACCGTCTCTACCCCCGACTACGACACCTTGATGATGCTCCAGGCTGCTCGCCGCCTCTACAATCCCACCGGGAAGAAGCTGCCCCTCCCCGTCGTCATCGAGCTGAACCGCAGACTGGCCATGGGCTACGAGAAGTACAAGGACGACGAGCGGGTCGTCAACGTGATCAAGGCAGTCAAGCAGTATAACAAGGAGCTCAGCTACGTCAACCTTCGCGACCATCAGGTGCAGTACGCCAAAATGTCCATTCCCAAGGTCATTTTCCTGTTGCTCTACCGGGTTACGAAACTTCTTGTCCTGCTCGTTGGCGTCCTGCCCGGCCTCATCCTGTTTGCCCCCGTCTTCGCCGCGTCCAAAGCCATCAGCGTTCGTAAGGCGAAGCAGGCACTGGCGGGCTCGACGGTCAAGATCCAGGGACGCGACGTCATGGCCACATGGAAGCTCCTGGTGGCCATCTTCCTGGCCCCCACGCTCTACCACTTTTACTCGGCCGTTGTTACGTACAAGGTGTGGCAGGATCATCTTTGGGGCTACGTTCCCGAATGGGTGCCGTGGTGGTCGACGTACATGGTAATGTGGCCGCTGATGGTGGGTGTCACGTTCGCCGCTCTTCGGTTTGGTGAAGTTGGCATGGATATTTTCAAGTCTCTGAGGCCGCTGGTCCTTTGCTTGAACCCCGCTTCCAGCTACAACATTCATCAACTGCGAGCGAAACGAGCCGACCTCAGCGCTCAGGTCACGGATCTTATCAACACACTGGGCCCCGAAATGTTCCCCGACTTCGAGAAGACTCGCTTGATTGCGGATCCGTACAAGGCCGACGGGCACTCTCGACCTCGCACTCCGCCAGCGCGTAGGGATAGCGACGCATCCAGCGCCTACGAAGCGGCCACGCCACCGTCATCCATCTCCCGGAGAGCGACTCAACAGTCGAGCCGCGGCCTGCCTCGTAACGAGTCGTACAGCAATATTGGCGGTGTCGGCATCTTCTCCACCCGACCCCCATCGCGCTCAAGGAGTAGGAGCAGCAGCAGCGGAGGCGGTCTTGGGTCGGGCGGGTTCCCTATCAGCGGCTTCACGACGCTGGACTCTGCCGGCGGGTTTGACGAGGCAAGCAAGAAGATCCGCGAGGCTATGAAGTTGCGCAGGAAAAGGAGCGGCGACCAACGGATGGAATTGGGTGCCGACGACAGCGAGGACGAGGAGTACAATGAGGCGCGCAAGAAGAACGCGTGATATCACTTTGCTTTTGTAAGCTTCTGGGGAAAAGGCACTCTACGTCTGTGGGGACGGATGCGCGAAGCAACTGGACTATAACTGGAGTAAGGTACTATGAGTACGTATAGACAGCGATTTACCTAATAGTTGAGGAATGGATTCCCATTCCGTGTGAAAGTCAATCGTTCCGTTGGGCAGAGCCGAGGGTGAGGGGAAACGCAAAGCGATGGGTGGGTTTGGGGCAAGTGTGCGCGGCCGATGACGGCGATTGCAAAGTGAGAGCCGAGTTAACTCCGCCAGCCGGGTCGGCTGCTGGTGGGTGTGTGTGTGGTGTGGAGGTGGTAGGTTGGATCTGATAACTATAAAAAACAAAACAAAATGAAAAACCCTCCTGTCCACCAGCTGTTAGCCTGTTGCATCACGGATATTTGGTCGTATTTACTTTTAGGGCTGTAGGGCACAATGATATTTCGCCGTGTTTACTTTTCGTGCTGCTGTGCACAAGCATATTTGGCCGTATTTACTTTTCGGGCCGTTGTGCACATGCGTGGCCCGACCGGCTATCCATGCGGCCGTTGAGAAGGAAGCGCGCGGGACTGACTAGCAGGATGCAGTCATCGACCTGGTTGGATTCGTCTTGACCCATCTCTCTCGCTCTCTCTCTCTCTCTCTCTCTGCACCCCAAGTAAGGTAGGTACTTTTGATATGAGCGTCATCCCTTCCGGCTTGACAGGAAAAAAAGAAAAAGAAAAAGAAAAACCTGTAATGAGAACCTCTGACTAGGTAAGTAGAGAGGCTCATGGGCCCGGCCTCATCCATCACGTGCTGTATGTTTCGTGTTCCGTTCATTAGTCAAGTACCTTATAAATACCAACTGCCTATACTGCTGAACCGAGTTTCCTCAATTCAAGCATTCTCCGCCCTGTTTCTTCTATGCTCTGCTGTGTACTCTACCGTGCGCTCTGCCGTGTGCTCTGCTCTAGCTTGTGACATATCTATACCCCACCTCCCGCCCGCCGTCTTTCGGAAAGGTGGGCCGAACGACGTTGCATGTCCGTCCCCCTCGTCCGGGCCACACTACCTATTGTACACAATTCTCTAGCTTTTTAGACTCTCACAGCCATCCATCCTCTCTTTGTTCCCCCCGTCCCCCCCCCTCCCCCCCTTTTTTTTTTCTTTTTTGGAAGAGAGTTCGTCTCACTGTTCTGCGGAAGTCAAAGGCTTGGAGCGAGTCTATTTCCGAAAACCCCAACAAGCATCATGACGTCGACCTTGAAGTTACTCGTCAGTAGCGCCAAGAAGTTCGCCCACGAATCTAACGGGGCGCCTGCGCTCGAGCTATTTCCCAAGACGGACCCTGCCGTCGACGGCGACGATTGCGACCACGACTGCGAGAGCTGTCATGTCAAGTACCCCAAAGGCTTCAAGGTTGAAGAGAGCGACGAGCTGTATGGCCATATCAAGGGATGGAGCACCCACGCCCTCGTTGCGACGGGTAAGAGTGATTGGGTGAGGGACGTCGCGGACGAAAAGGGCAGTGTGATGGAAGCCATTGGCAAGGCCGCCGCACCCAGTAATGGAGTATGCACCCCCCTTCTCCCTCTTCCCCCTGCACGTTGGAGAGAAACCACGCTGACCCGAGAAATAGAAGCTGATGCTGTCCGCTTCCAACATCCCTACCCCGACACACTCGAGCGACTACTCGGAACCCACGACCGTCCTTCTGCTTCCCGCCTTCGTCATCATCGACAACGTCACGCCCAAGAGCGTTCCCAAGCTCCTCACCGAGTTCGTCGGCAAGGCGCCGACCAACAGCTCCCCCCTCGCGCCCCTCACCCTTCCCGTGTCCGTCCCCGTGGACGCGTCCAAAGGTGCCGCGGAGAGCATACCCCCTGAGATCTCCCGGCGCCCGTGCCCGCACAGCGCGCTGATCCTTCTCTGCTCACAAAAGACCCGCGACGCGCGGTGCGGGCAGTCGGCTCCGCTGCTGCGCAAGGAGCTTGAGCGCCACCTGCGGCCCCTAGGTCTCTTCCGCGACATGGACGACGAGCGGCCCGGCGGCGTGGGAATCTACTTCATTTCGCATGTCGGGGGCCACAAATATAGCGCCAACGTCATGGTGTATCGCCGGCCAGACGCGTTCGGCCTGGACGGCGTGGAGCGGGCGAAGGCGAGTGAGGACGAGCTCGTGCCGAAGCCGAGGACGGCGGCCCTTCCGGAGACGGAGGACGTGGGCGCCGCACAGTGCATTTGGCTGGCGAGGATCAAGCCGGAGGACTGCGAGAACCTGGTGCGGTACACGGTCCTACAGGGCAAGGTTGTCAAGCCCGAGACGCAGCTGCGCGGCGGTTTCGACCGCGCAAAGGGTAAGATGAGCTGGTAAGAGAAGACGGGGTTTGGACGGATGGGAGTCACTCGTCAGCGGAGGAGTACAATACATTTGAAAAAATCGCATCCCGCAAAGAAGAATTAGAGCTATGGAATGCGAGTATGTTTGGGCGTTTGGCGTGTATACACCGAGGCAAAAGGGCCGGCACAGTTCTACGTAGAAGAGCTATACAAGAGGGACACTTGGCCGAATGCAGAGAATTAATGGAGGCAATCAACAGGGAGACATTAGAGGGAAAAAAACCCGGAATGACTGGTACTCACATTGCCGTCGCGGCTTTTTAGAGGCTTATGCTAGATCAACATTGATGAGCTGAAATGTTGATCGCTTGGTGACACCAATTTCTATTGGGAATAGTAGGAGAAAGCCAGTCGGCCGGAGGACGGGCCCCGCTCACTACCGGCCCGCCCCGCATCCAACCGTGTCGGACGATAAGATAGACAGGTACCTCAGGTACCTAGGTACCTTATTAGCCAGGTAGGTACGGATAAGCACCTCACCTAACCTTAGTAACCCTCACTGCAGTGACGGCACAACTGGGAAGGACCCACCACCGTCGCCCAGACAACTAAGCTGCCTGCATAAACAATCCCCACGGTCATTCCCTCGAGCCAGTACCACACTTCCAGCTCACCGACACCACCATCCCCATCCTATCCCAGAGCTCCCAATCTTTCTTATTGCTACGACAGAGAGGTTAAAAATAAAATAAAAAAACATTCGCAAAGGGGAACTTCGTTTGGCTCTGAGCCATCTTCCGCAGCTTGCTCTACCGCCGATTCCCTTCCTCATCTCTCAGTCTATCCCCCAACATGGTGTGACCAGGGAGAGGAAAACATCGAAAAGCAGCTGTCGAGGCTCTCTCGTCTTCATTCATCACAGAATCATTGGAATTAAGAATTTGTTTTCCTCGCGCAGCATTGACTATAGTCACATTCCGCCCCCGGGACATTGTTTTCGTCCATCGAAACCAGCAGAACCCTGCCTCAAACATTCTCGCCCCCATTACCACTCGACAATGGGCTCCGCCGCCGCAGGAGATAACAATGGAGGAGGTCGCCCCAGGTCCTCAGTCCTGAAGAGCTTCATCCATCGCCGTAACCAGTCCGAAGGCTCTGCACTCTTCACCTCCCCGCCCTCCGTCCAGGTCACCACCACCCCCGCACAACACATCCATACCACCTACGCCCGACTCGAAGGCAGAATGCCGCCCCCTCCTATCCGTACCGAAGGCCTGGGGGCCCTCGGCGAGCTGAACAATAATTTCCAGAAGGACCCCGTACCGCGTTCCCCCCGCAAGGACGACGACCGTGACCGCTCGCGCTCCCCGACGAAGTCCACCTTTGGCAACATGTCCTTCAAGTCTTTCGCCAAGGACGCACGGAAATCACGCGACGTGCCCCCCGAGAAGCCCAAGAAGACGAAATCGAGCACGAACCTGACAGGTTTCCTGTCACGACCCCGGTCGGCCATGTCCCTCAACAAGAATCCGAAGGAGGAGGAGGAGGAGGAGGAGGAGCGTCGCTCGGCTAAGGACAAGGAGAATCGCACCCCTCCGAGCTCGACGTCGAGCGCTGACATGACGGGGCCGGCGCCGCCAATCTACGCACAGTTCTGCAGCCAAGACCTTGGGAGCAATGGGTTGCGCGGCAAGACATCCTTCGATGTGGGTAGCGGGCGATACGGAAGCGATGCCTCGAGCGAGGTGAAGAAGCAGAGGCCAAAATCCTACCATCCATCCACCGCAGTATCCGAGGCAAAGTCGACATCCGACCTGCGTAGCGGGATGACGACCGATGGCCGCGTACCCTCTGCCTCTGAGAGAATCAAGAGCAAGGTACAGCGACCGAAGCTCTTCACGGCCTTTTCCGCCATGGGCCACAGTACAAAGTCCAAGGGGTCCGACGCCTCTTCCGACAAGGCCATCGACCCCAACGAGATCGATGCTCATCTGGAGGCCATGCTTGATCGGCGCAACATCCCCGAGAACCAGCGCTACAAAATGCGTAACCTGGCAGACACGATCAAGATGGAATTTATCCGACAGGATTGGGCAGAGATGGCTGCCAAGGAGCAGGCAGGTACCGCCGAAAGCAACGAGTCCGCCCCCGCTGTGACTGGAGGTTCAGACCGCGAAGAGACCCAGTCTAAGCGTTCGAGAGGCAGAAGCTTCACGCTCTCGCGCAAGAAGGACCCTGCTTCCCCAACAAAAAAACCCAAGGGCGATGGCAGCACCATCGGCCGCCACTTCCGAAGCAAGTCTTCCGACAGCGTAGTGAGCGACAGGCCCGTGTCGGCAAGCTCCACGGCGAGCAACGGCATTCTTTCTAAGATCAAGTTCGGACAGGGCCCGGGCGACTACGTCTCGTATCTGCGCAAGGTGCAGAAGCCAGAACTAGTCGAGGTTGGGAAGCTGCACAAACTCCGGCTGCTCCTGCGCAACGAGACTGTTTCGTGGACAGAGGACTTCATTCGCCAAGGTGGCATGGAAGAGATTGTCGGGCTGCTGAACCGGATTCTTGAGATCGAGTGGAGGTATGTCGGAGCCCAACTTGGAAACAGGGGGACCAAAGCTAACCAACAATAGGGAGGAACACGACGACGCCCTGCTACACGAGAATCTACTATGCTTGAAGGCCCTCTGCACGACGGCACTGGCTCTGCAATATCTCCACTCCATCCACGACGATCTTTTCCCCAAGCTCCTCCACATGCTGTTCGACCCCGAAAAGAAGGGTCCCAGTGAGTTTACTACACGCAACATCATCACATCAGTGCTATTTACGTATATTGAAACGGCTTCTCCCGCGGAGCGGGTTGCTCGCGCTCAAAAGGTGCTGTCTTTCCTGCGGAATCCTCAGCCCAAGGAGGAAGAGAAGCCAGTCGGCTTCGTGCTGGAGATGCGGAAAGAGCGCCCTTACACCGTCTGGAACAAGGAGGTAGTCAGCGTCACAAAGGAGGTCTTTTGGATCTTCCTGCACCACCTTAACGTCATCGCCCTGCCCTCCGAGATGTCGACCAAGGGCGGCGCCCCGCTCAGCGCCATCACAAACGGCGCCCAAGAACCGTACGGTTTCATGAGCAGACACTTCCCCTCGGAGAGACCGCCCGTTCCGGCGGCGCCTTACGTCGGCGGGGTAGAATGGGACGCGACCAACTACCTCGCCTCGCACCTCGACCTCATGAACGCCATCATCGCATGTACGCCGACAACGGCGCAGCGCAACAACCTGCGCAACGACCTGCGGATCTCGGGCTGGGAGAAGGTTCTCGGCGGCAGCCTACGGCTCTGCAAAGAAAAGTTCTACGGCTGCGTGCACGAGGCCCTCCGGTGCTGGGTCGCGGCCGCCACCGAAGACGGCTGGGACGCGCGGGACGTGCGGTACGGCCCGCCGCCCGAGTCACGGAACACTAGCCCTGCGAAGAAGACCAACGCGGCCCAGAAGGCCAAGGCACCCGAGGTAGCGCCCAAGATCGAGATGCCCAAACTAGATTTCGGGCTCGACAACCACCGCGTCACGCCAGTCAGGGAAAGGGATGCCTGGCTGTTGTGAGGTGTGTATGTGTGTCGGTCTGCGTGCATGCCACACTACAGACTAGGTAGTAGAACGGGGGAGGGGGGTTGAAAAGAACGGCAAACACGCTCGGAGACGGTTGGCCTCGCCGGCAGGGGGCCTCTTCTCCGAGATACAATTGTACATGATTGCAACAGGGACGCTAAAGGAAAACAGGATGGGGGGGGAGGCTGACATGCGTCAGGGGTCCCTCGGTGTAAGGGAATCCCCCAAGATTGTCAACACAGGCAGGCGAAGCGGCCCTCTATCTGTTCCCCCCATTCCTCCACCCCCCCTTCTCTCTCACACACATACACATTCTCTCCCTCACACTCTCTTATATCGCCTCCCTCTCCTCTGACCGAGGAAGGGGCCACGCCGGACGAGGGGGAGGGGTAGGGAGGGGTCGCGGGATCAAAGGCGCTGCTTGCGGGTTTCGGTTGGTTTTAGGAAAGCAAAGGAAGGAAAGGGAAAGGAGTTGTCTTTTTTTTTTCTTTTCCACCGTCATTGGTTCTCCCTCTCCGTGGTCGTCATTGTTTTTTGTTTTCCCCTCCTCTGTTCATGTTGCGTCTCTCTCTCTCTTTATCTTTTTTTTCTTCCATTGTTGACCTCTGTTTTTTTTCGCATGGGGTTGGGATCACGGGGAGAATTGTCTGGTTTATACATCCATGCTGCCTAATGCTTCTCATGAAGGGCACGTTTATGAATTGATGATCATCATACATAGAAAAAGCATTTTTTTTCTCGATGCGCTTTGCTCGTTTTATTTTTTCTTGAAAAATCCCCATCGGCTCTCTCTCTCCCTCCCCCTCCCTCCGTCCTATTTGCGTGTGCAGGTCTCTGTGTCTCATTTGTGTCCGAGTGGCTCGTTGCATTCGAGCGGAGGATTCCAAGCGAGCGGGAGAAAAGCTGAAAACTGACAAGACTCGTCGTTGTGTACTGTACGTAAGTTCAAGGGGGGGAGGGAAGGGGGCGTTGGTAAGCTGAGGGCACGGATGCCGAACGAGCCGTCAGACTCCGAAGAGGGCAAACCGAGAGACTGGGGGGGAGGCTAGCTATTCCAAAGCCCCCTCTGACTGGCAGATGCGTTGCTCGTCCTTCTGCATGATTTGCGAACGGATCAGCCCCAGGCAGAGGGGGAAGGAGGGGTTCGTCTCCGAAAAAGGCCGGGGTAACGAGCCCAAGCCTCCCCTTCATGGGTCGTGAGTTTCGGGGGGTTTTCGGCAGAGACGAGGTGACGATACGACGGGGTTGTGCATTGCATTTGTCGGGTGTGCCCCTTCTCTCTATCCAGGTCCTCGGGAGCACGGTAAAGGCAAATGAGAGACGGAGGCTGGATGTCGAGTATCTCTGGACCTACGCCTTTGGGTTCAGAGATGGGTGTACAATTCGAGTCGTTGGCTTCGTTGCCGGCATCGTCTTCACCCCTGGCCAAGCATTAGTACTACTGCAAAACGCCAGCTCGTTTGGATTCGGCTCGCGAAAGACGTTGTCACCCAACCACGTCGTCGGCGGGCTGCCGGGAAGCGAGACATGTCCATCCAGAGGAATAGTAGCCGGGGCTCAGAGGTTGCTTCGATGGGCCTTGAAGGCGTCGTAGACTGTCACGCCCTTCAGCACGTCCTCCTTGACCTTGTCGTCAGCGGCCGTCAGCTTGGGGAGCAGCTCCAAAACCTGGCCGACCAGGTCCTTGGGAATGGAAACGACCCCGTTGGCAGGGTCGGCGAAGATGAGATCGCCAGGGTTGACGACCGTGCCGTCGACGTCGATGGACACTTGCACCGCCCAAGGAGTGCTCTCTGCCCCCGCGCCGACGGTGGAGAGCCCTCTCGTCCATATCTGGGGGTTGGTTCAGCCATTGGCCGGTAACGACGGGGGAAATTGCACGCTTGGTCAGACTCACGGGTAGGCCCGTACTGGCGAGCTCGCCCTGGTCCCTGGCACGGCCCACGACAACCACCGCCTTGGCTTGGCGAACCTTCATCCTGACAGCCATGATGCCTCCGCAGACGGCGTTCCTCTGCCCATCGGGCTGCCTGATGATCACGACGGTGCCAGGCTGGGTGATGTCCGCCCAATGAGCACCTTTGGGGATGTTGGCCGGTGGCGAATTCAGCGTCTCTCCTTTCCGAGCAAACAGGATCGTCGACGCCGGTGCTATGATCACGGGTGCATCTATGGCGCTTGATTGGCCTAGCAGTTGAAGGTCGGGCAGGAAGCCAGCTCCGGGGACCTTGAGTTTCACGAGTGCGTCTGATATATCACAGGCGGTGAAGTTCTGAAGAGATGCGATTCGCGCGTCGTCATCCGCGGCGGCCATGGTGACGGGGACTGAAGGTGTCAAGAAGCAGTCAAGAGCGAAGATGGAGCAAAGTATTCGGGTCACAATGCTAGCATCGACTGGTGTTGGCTCCAAAGTAAGTAGGCATGGAGTTGGGCACAGCTGGGGGGGGGGGGGGGGGGGTTCAGGTGATGTTGGATGCTCGGGAGCCGCTGAGGGCGAGCCCCTCCAATCAGATGGTGTTTCTAGAAGGACATATGTGGGCTGCTTTTGCGGGATGCACGTTGGAGGTTTATTGCGGTGGTGGGGGGACGACAGACAGCATGTGAGTGGTGCAACGCTGGGACAGATGTGGTGCCATCTTGGCACCGCTTGCGGCCTTTGCCATGTGCTGTTTCCAGCCTTTTATCGCCGTCTCCTGCAGAAACAACACGTTGGTTGATGCAGCAGCGACTGCGTTCTCCAGTCCGAGTTGTGACAACAACGGGAAGGGGGGGAAGAAGCCGATGGCCCCCATACTGGAGTGCGAAGGCCAGGTACGGTAGCGGCCGCGGCGTACGGCCCATCTACCGGGTCTAGGGTAACGGCGCGGGAAACGAGTGGGTTGCGGGCGTAGGCGGGCACTCTGCACATTCATTGTATTATTAGTAGGTAATTAAGGTGCGGAAATCGCAAGCGTACCGTATTTACCTACCATATATCCGTACACAACGCGTGATGCGACTGGCTCTTCAGGGTAAGCCGGAAGCCAAAACCCTGGCAGGAAGTCATCCTCCAACTTGCGGCAATAGTTTTGCATTATTGTGCGCTTGCTTCTCTTGCAGCTCTTGGCTTGCTCCGTCTCGGAGACAGAGATAAGCAGACAGGGAAGTTGCAGACCCAAGGTAGGCCTCCAAATGGGTCAGGTACAAGCGTCCAAGATGGGTGGTCCCTCGGAACCTGTGTGCGTGCATGTTCCAGAAAAAAGGGCAAACGTACATTTGGGACAATGAGAGATTTAGAAACCTTATCCCTGGTCGTCAGGTGTCAAAAGAGAAGTGCCGACGAGCCGGGTTCCTGGATCAGTCAAGGGACCATATAATCAGTCGATTAGGTAGGGGTCGAACACAACATGCTCTCTCGATCGGAGACGGCCCTGACGATGAGGGAGAAGAAACCCGGGCTCGCTTCGAAACAGGAGGACCGCCTAGGTGGGTAGGTATGTAGGTAGCTCACCAAAAAGGTACCTACAGTGACATTGGACACTCGTGGGCTCGAGGTCCACCGACATCGCTCTTGCATTGCATCCGTGTCTGTGTGTCTGTCTCTTTCCCTCTTTCTCTCTCCCTGTGTGTGTGTGTGTATGTGCCTATTGTGTTTTCGTGAAACCACGTGACGGTGGACGACACGTGCAAGCGATTTTCAGGTAGGCAACGCGGAAGAAGGAAAGAGCTTCGTGGAGCCCATCGGGCTCTTTCCTGCCACGAAGCTGCTATGTGCGGATCCTGGTGGAAGAAAAAAAACGGCAGTACCTGATGAGGTGAGAGGCAACTGCAGAGAGGGATGCGTCCGTATGTAGCTACCTACTATTTCCCCTTTCCTATCTTTTTACACGGGTAGGTTGGTTTTGGAGGGAAGGTAGGTATGAACTGCAGCCGGTGTTGATGTTTTTCTAAGGTAACCTACCTAGTTGCCAGACTTTTGACCTGGTACTGTACCTACCTATACTTACCTTGACCTCAACAACGTCTGGTACGATGTCATTGACACAGCTTCTGGCGTTGTCGACCGAGACCCCTCAGACGATGCTGCGATAGCGCCAGTGATGACGCCTCTCACTCGTCCCTCTCCGCACACCTTCCTTCTTCTATATGTAGGACACATCTCTTGGATTCATTGCCAATGCAACACTGGCCTCAAAACTCAACCATTCCACCGTACCCCTCTTTCGCTTGGGGGCCAATCGCCGCGCCAGCCATCAGAGATACCGAGATGGCGACAACTCCAACGACATGACACAGGGCACCAGTCACTGGCCACCCACCGCGGATCGGGTCAGGGTCTGTCCCACAGTCCAATCGCTCCCTTTTCCTTCTCACTCGCCAACAACGAATACAGCTACTCCAAAAGCCCTAGTGGCCCCGATAGTGCGCCCCTCCCCTCCCCCGGCCCCAGACCTCCGTTTATTGCCGGGTCCTAAGCGGGACGCTGGCCAGGAAGCCTATCACTGGTCCTTCTTCACAATTTGATACTGGGCCTGAGAAATGGTTGGGACACTTGAGAGCGTCTACAAACCGCCTGCCACTGGACGCTCCGATGTCGTGGCAAGTCCCGGCCCGCTGAAGATCATGCCGCCTTTGGCGGGAAACGGGGAGACAGACTTGGTTCATGACAGCTTTGAGTGGCGACATAAACTGAACGACAGCGATCCCGAGTCATTCCTCTTGACCGACCCGGGGGAATCATGGTTATTATTTCGCCTACTGCTTTCCCTTTTCTTGCACCGAGACACGGTAGCAAAACAACTCTCACTTTGTTTGTCTAATTGCCTAGGTGAGACATACGCCACGCGTTGGCCTGGGGCGTCGATAGTCGAAGCATTCAGGTCGTCAGGTACAAATGACATCGTCGTCGGTCTCGTCGGTCAGGGCCAATTCTTCAGGCATTAAGACACGGCGTGGTATAGCTCGTTTTGGATTCATAGCCATGATTCATTGCCTTAGTGGGAAACCCGATGAGACGAGCCAGGCATGGCATAATGAACCGGGCTGGAAGTCTCGACGGCTGCCGTTGCAGTTCAGAAGGTGAAAGTTGCTCACCGAGCCAATCCGGCCGGGAGAGCTTCAGGTAGACTATCGTTTCAAGACGAGGGTTCCTGGCTCGAGTTGGGTGTGAAAGGTTCGGCGCGCCCATCCCGAGGTCCCCGGTCTGCTCTACACCTTGACAGTGTGCTCTGGCTCTCGTCTACCTCGGTATGTACCTATGTTGCCTTCCTTGCCTGTCACCTGTCAATCTGGACCCGAGCCCGGCGGTCCGTCCCTCTTGGAGAGATCTCCAAAGTCATGACTGCTACACGTGCACTATCCATGCAGTCGAGCAGCAAGCAGCGGCAGGCCACATTACCGAGGACACCCGACGCGCGACTGAGGTAGGTACGGTTACAATGTCCATTTGCCCTTCCTTCTCTTTGGCCATGGACATGGCTCCCTAGGAAGAGGTAGGGGGCATCTTGGACACCTTTTCAACGTCTGTGCCGCCTGGCAGGTAAGCCTCGGATGGATCAGATCAAATATAGTTCACTGGCGTCGTTGATTGGGTCAACTGCAGGACGACGTCGCCTCAAGCTCCGCAACCTCTCAAATTTGCATTGAACGGACCGGGACCCAGGCCTGCTGCTACTGCGTGATCCTATGCACCTGCTCCTGCGGCGCACAGAGTACCCCCTCCCTGTGGCTGCAGTGGTCGCATACAACCGACCAGCCAACCCTGGCCAGGCGCTGACCTCATTCGTCCATAGTTGACGTCTGGGCTGCAGCAGTTTTGACCAGCAGGGCCCATGCCGCTGGCACCTCATCCACACCTGCGAGCCTGCCTGGTGGGATTGGACAATCATGACAACGGGCAGCAAGACGGAGCGATTCGCACGGATGCTCCAGACCGAACCCTTTGTTCTTCAGGCGGAAGCAAGGAGTAGCAGATACAGTACTGGCGACAGACAGCCAGCCCGTTCGTCCGTGTTGATCCCGCGCGTACAGCATAAGCAAGCACCGAAACAACGCGCAGTCCAGACCAGGCAAGAGGTACCGAGCCATTGGATCCATCGCCTTGCCCACCAGGATTCGTTGGTAGGTACCGTAGATAGGTACCTAGGTAGATAGGTAGGTTGGTAGGTAGGTAGGTTGGTAGGTAGGTAGGCAGGTAGGTAGGCAGGCAGGCAGGCAGGCAGGCAGGCAGGCAGGCAGGCAAGTAAGCAAGCAAGCAAGCACAAGGCTCGCTCCCCCAAGCTACCTACATGGGAGGTACGGAGTACTTGGTCCATTCGCCTTTTCATACCTACCTACGGAGTACGGATATACCTAGACCTTATCCGCATTTCGCACACACCCATCTCACCTCAGGTTAACGAGAAAGTATGTATCCTCCTCCGCCTGTCCCGTCCTATCACACCGATGCTTGTCTCGTCGCAGAACCCCTCCCCCACCTCTATAGCCTACCTACGCTTCCGAGCTTCCCCAGCCACCGTCTACTTGCTAACCCGAGTAGCTGCCGCAACCCAACCCGTCCTCTCCATCTGTTTGGCCCGACGACTTTTCTGCCTCCTCTCTCGCTCGCTCTGTCTGTCTTTGCCGCCTGGTCCTCTCCTCTTTCGCCCACGACTTTTTACTGCCTGGCCTTGCCTTGCCTGCCGCGCCTTGCCTCGACCAAACACAAGGTACCTTAAGCCTAACTTTGCCTGCCCACCTACCTTGACCCTACTTTGTCATCGCAACATTCCATGCCTACCACCTACCTAACCTTGCCTTACCTTACTTATCCGCCCGGTTACCTTGCTTGACCAGACCTGACCTCCCACCCCTCCGGCGCCTCTCTCTCTCTCCTCTTGCCCGTCTCGACTTGTATCGGACAGCAGCCGTCCTCACCACTACCACCACCACCACTACCACCCACCGACGCCGACGCCGCCTCCGCCTCTGCCCAGAACGCGACGCCCTTTTCCCTCAAAGTACCTCCTCCCCTGTGCCTGTGTCCATTGCCAGGGGATCCACCCCACCACAAGTATCCAGATCTCCGAAGCTTCTCTGCAAGCCCTGCCGCTACCGACCACGCCCACTCCCACGCAACCCTCAACTTGCTGAGACGAACTAGGAAGCTCTGCGCCGCAGCGGCTCGGCGTTCAAAATGTCAATAAAGTACGTCCTTCCATGTCCGGTCCCCTTCTATGCTCTTTCTCTCTGCCTTTGCTTCCCCCTTCATCTTCCCGTCATCCCACGCCGCTCGAGCCCCATCACCACCGGAACCATCCCGGTCAGAGTCCGTGGTACCCCGCTGTCAACCTTGACCTGATCTTTTGTTGGTTCCCACCCCACACTTCCCGTCCATAATGACGGACCAGTATCTGCAAGAGCAGCATGCCCTCACTATTGCCCGCACCGTCCAGCGAGAACGCCAACTTGCCCAGGCCCGCCTAGATTCTGACCATGGCGATAGTTGGGTCATGATCACCCAGACGGGTGAAATCAATCCTTTACCTCACGAGCACATCAGACACAGATCCAATGCCAAGGTCAGCCTGGAGCTGTCGGTTCCCAAGTCACTACAGCAAGGAAGGACGCCGTTCACGCGCAAGAGCGATAACGGCACCGCATACATCACAACACAACGAGTAAGCCATATGTGTTTGCCTCAAGACGTGGTGCCGGAGCTCCCAATTGACATGCCCCCTACAGATCATATACGTCCCCGCAAAACCAACCCCCGAGTTCAAGTCGTTCCATGCGCCCATCCTGAACTGTGCCGACTCGTATGTGGGCTCGCCCTTCTTCGGCGCCTGGTTTTGGTCCGCCACCGTCGTGCCCGTTGCTGGAGGTGGCGTACCTGCCGACATACCAAGAGTTGAGGTGAAGCTGAGCTTCAAGGAAGGCGGTCACAGCGAATTCAGGCAGCGGTTCGAAGAGTTGAAGGAACGACTGGAGCATGTCAGGCGTCTACAGCAGGAGACTGGACAGACGGTCAACATCCCGGACGAGCCGCTGCCGGCATACGAGGCGACTGAGGGCGCAGGCGCTCCGAGCGGTGTTGCTTCGCAATCGTCGCCGTCGCAGCAGCCGCAGGAGGAGGAGGAGGAGCCACTGGCCCGTCAGTCGGCTAGCTCTGGGAGTCAAAACCAACGCCCGGATGAGCCCCCACCAGATTATGAGGAGGCGCAAGCTCAGACATTGAGCATGCGGCTCGAAGACCATGTCCGCGAAGAGTCTGGTAGAGCATAGTGGTTGGTGCTTCGTCAAGGCTCATGAATCACGTGTTATTCCCCCCCGCGTCGATACCTTGCATTCTTCTTTCTTCTTTTCGCTCCCTACACATGTATTTTTTATGGCATCTAAACCGGCGGCTGGCGGATTTTGTGTTTCTTGATGAGCATTACAATGTAGAAATGACGGGGCATGCTGTGACGGTGACTTGGGAATGTACGTCCAGGAAACCAGAGACAGGGGCGCAATTGAATGAAGTACGTACGTACACACGTATGCCGGCTCAGCAACATGCTGATCAACCGCCACTTATCACGTTGGCCGAGTACGGCGCGTTGAGGCCGTACCGCAAACATGCGAGCAAGCACATGTTTGTAGTAGTTTTCTTCTTTTTTTTCTTTTTGCTCTCTCTCCTGCGCTGGGTTTCCATGTGACTGCGAGGAGGAGCCTGGGTTTCAAGAACGATTCGTCCTGGAGCGGTAGTAGGTATGCGCTGGGCCGACCGGCAAATTCTTCGTGGCCCGGGTCACGTCCAATGACGCTTAGTCACCCAGCCTTCCCGCCGCAGCCAATCAAAAACGACCAATTGGGAATAACTTAGCATCCGGCTCAGGCACCCAGTTTTCGTCTTCAATCCGCCGAAAGCTCCCGACTTCTTCCATCACCATTCACGCCATCACGTCAAGCCATTGAGAGCACACACCTCTGCCATAATGGGTTTTTGGGATACTATCACGGACCTCGCTGAGGCCGCCATGCCGTGGTCCACCGTCGAGGCCGAGGCTCCTGCCGCCGAGGAGAAGGTGAGCTGCGCAAATTGTTGTCCGATGGCCTGAGGCCGGGCGAGACACGTCGACACCGCTCACCGCGACGTCCGACGGGATCTCACGCGGCCTCGGTGCATCTCGCGACACTTTTCTTTGGACGCCGACAAAGGCCGAACCAGTTCGCTGACGACATTACAGGAGGAGGAAACCCCCGCTGAGGAGGAGTCCAAGGAGGAGGCCGAGGAAGAGGAGGACGAGGAAGAGGAAGAGGAGGAGGAGGAGGAGGAGGAGGAGACGGTTGACCCCAAGGAGCAGCTCGAGAAAGGTCCGTCGTCCCGATACTTGGGTGCATACGCGATGTCGAGTGCTGGTGGCGGTCGATGACACGCACATTCTGCGTTGGCCCGATGGCCCCCGCCAGTCAGATACGACATGGCGATTGCAGATACCGCACCAGAACAGAACACTGACAGACGAAACACAGAGTGCGAGGAGTCCAAGGCCTGCGCATCGGTCAAGCACCACTACGACGAGTGCGTCGAGCGTGTCACCGCGGCCGCCGATAGCGAGGAAGGCGCCAAGGAGGACTGCGTCGAGGAGTGTAAGTACCCCGAAACTGCCGGATATATGAGAAGCAAGGCCCACGGGTGTGGATTCGGTCCCGTCGAGGGAGGAACGCTGACGTTGCTGCATACAGTCTTCCACCTCGCCCACTGCGCCACTCAGTGCGCTGCTCCCAAGCTCTGGGCCAAGCTCAAGTAAACCGATCGACCCGACTCACGAAAAGACGGCGTCGACGGATGCCAAGACCATCGCATCAGCATTGGCGCAGGTTGTTTTCTAGAAGGTGGCCGCGAGAGACGAGATGCTGAGACGAGACGACGACGACGACGTCTAGTACCGGTCCCTTGGGACCAACCCTGTACCTCAAGTTGCCCATCAAGCCGGGTCGCTCAGCAGTGGGTGGCGTCGGGCTTTTGGCGCCGATATTTGTCCTTTGTACCATAGGCATCGCCCGCAATAGATTCCTGCATGATTATCCAGCTGTTGGCCTTTTCACGGTCGTCATCTCGTAGCCTCGGCAGGTTCGGTCTAGAACTCGGATACCCCCCCCCCCCCCTCCCCCTGTTACGAAGCGAGACTGGGGGGACCATTGGCATGTTACGATTTGGAAATCCATCAGTGTTTGGGGTTCAGTCCGCATCAAGACATGCTCCCCCAGGTTTGAAGATATTTCCCAACCCCAGAGCCCTCTGCCTCTGGGGCAAACGGTAGTATCTAGCAACGCTGCATAGTGAGATTGATCGAGACCCAAGACATCTCGCAGCCTTACCCTGCGAAATGGCAAGCCAAAGGCGGAGCAAGTGCCGCGAAGAGAAGAAAGAAATGAAAAGACAAAGGGATAAGACCTGCGGCCTCGACGCAGGTTAACCTGGCCGTCCACGGCATACGCGATAGGAACTAGACTCGAGGCAATGGTGTCGGCGATATTCTTCAGCCCACCTCCCAGTTGTCAGTGTTGGATCCAGGCATTTCACCATGGGACGGTGTGGCAGAGCTTCCGAAGTCTTCTTGCCCTCTCCTCCCTCGAGTCTTGGCAAATGAACCTCTGACGACTGCAGCCAGCGGTACAAAGTTGGTGATGTTGGCCGTGATTGGCGAGAGTTCGGATGGCTGACCGGGCCAGGAGAGGTGGCCCAATGCGATGAATCGGCCGAGAGGCAGGCCAATGGGAGACGGACGGGTCGCATCCATCCCACCCCTCCCCTTCTCGCCGTCCGGTCCTGTTCTGGACAACGGGGGAGAACGTCGCTTGGTTTCCAGCCAACGGGCGTTCTTTCCACCTAGCTGCGCAGTCTTCGTGGCTGGCTTTTGGAGCGTTATCTGCCTGGTGCTCCCCGGCCACGGCCACGGCCACGGGAAGCCAATATCATATCGCTGCAGGTGCAGGCATGCAGACACCGCACACACAAACCCCAATGCGAGACCATCCATTTGGGATGGGTTTGTTGGGTACACAAAAAAGAATCCAAGCTTCTCATGCAACGGCTCGGTTCAGCGGCAACACGGAAGCATGGTTGGCCCTCGTAGATGCGCAGAGTCAAACCGGCGCCGCGGACACCGTGGTCCGTGCCTTTATTTCCACATGGACCGAGCACTCACTGATTTAATTCCAGGCGTCGTCGAAAAATAGGAATTGAGGGCACGTGGGTATGAGAGTTTGGCACCATGTCACCCCCTCCCCCACCCCCGGCCTCTAGGCGCAAGTGATACGGAGACTGAACCGATGTGCGCGACAGGGGAGGGGGGGGGGGGGATCTGGTGCAGTGGGTAGAATGTCAGAGTCGACGGACGGGTTCTATCCCACATTCAGTATCAGTTGGCTGCTATCGCTACCACTATAGGTTCGACTTGATATCCCCCCTCCATCCCTGTTCCCAATTATTCCCTTTTTATCTAAGTCGTCCTCCCGTCTTCCCCTCGGTATCTCTCTCTTCTTCAGCCGGATTTCCCCTCATTGTGGTCATCATCGACCGTTGATTGTCCCTTTGCTGTCCTGGCCTCGTGCCTATCTCCATCGCCGGGGACGCAGTGTTGTTTTTTTGTTTCTTGCTACGTTGCGGACAGGCACTCGAGACGGAAAGAAGGAAGGAAAGATTCTGAAAAGGAACCAGAATAGCGCCAAGACACGCTTAGGCCAATCCACCGCATCCGCTACCCGAATCGACCGTTCTCATCCCGTCTCGTCTCAGAAGGTGGGTGCGCGACCTAGTGTATCGGCGCCTACGGAGTAGTGTATTACAATGCGCTTCTCCCGCCTCCCGAAACGCCAGACGCAAGTCTCGGCCGGAAACAACAACAGCAACAACAGCAACAACAGCAACAACAACAACAACACCACTGACGCCCTCTCCATCGAAGCCCACGACGTCGACGCGAAGGCCCCGGACCCCGCCTCGCCGCCCGACAGCGATATGCCGAACCCCGTCCCGCCCGGCCCCGGCTTTGGCAAGCTGGGGGACGTGGACTACGACCTTCGCGATGTCGACTCGGCCGCGTCGCGCGGCGGCGGTGGTGCTGCCGCGGCCGCCCCTGATTGCGATGGCAGCGTCTTCGAGGGCTCGATGACGGCCGAGTACCGCACGTATAAGCGCCGCTGGTTCGGCCTGGCGCAGCTGACCCTGCTCAACATCATCGTGTCCTGGGATGTAAGTAAAGTATTTTTTTATAAAATCAAATAAACCCCCCGCCCGTCGAATGCATGCACGTCCCGAATTCCTCGTTTGCTCTTCTTCAGATACCCCCGGATATGACGTCTTCTTCTTTGTCCATCTCGCAGACTCGGCGTTGTGGCCCGGGTACCTGCGGCCCGCACTCCTTCCCGCAAACCGCGAACCTGCGGTCGCGAAACCTAGCTGGCGAATGATGGGAGACGGTTCCAAGACAGAATAACTGCTGCATTCCTATCAGCCGGTGGAGACTAAACCTCAAATGAGACACACACAAAAAAAACAAGACGCTGACGTGAGACCTCCCTAGTGGCTCACCTTCGCTCCGGTTGCCTCCATCGCCGCGGACTACTACGATGTCTCCGAGTCGGCCATCAACTGGCTCTCGACCGCCTTTCTCTTCTCCTTCGTCGCCATCTTCCCCGTCACGATGCGCATCCTCCACCTGGGGCCCAAGCCCGCCTTCATGACGGCCGCCGCCCTGATCCTCGTAGGCAACTGGGTCCGGTACGGCGGGTCGCACGACCAGGCCGGCGGCAGCTACGGCGTCGTCATGTTCGGCCAGATCCTCACCGGCCTCGCACAGCCCTTTGTGCTGGCCGCCCCGACGAGGTACTCGGACCTGTGGTTCACCAACCGCGGCCGCGTCGCCGCCACCGCCCTGACCTCCCTCGCGAACCCGCTCGGCGCCGCCCTCGGCCAGCTCGTCGTGCCCTTCTTGGTCACGTCCCCGAGCGACATGTCCTCCGGCGTGCTCTGGGTCGCCGTCATCTCCACCGTCGCTGCCCTCCCGGCCTTCTTCATCCCCGCCCGCCCCCCGACCCCCGTGGCCTCCTCGTCCCAGACCGCCAAGCTCGGCATCCGCGAGTCCGTCGCCGTCGTCGGCCGCTCCCTCGAGTTGTGGCTCGTCATGATCCCCTATGCCGTCTACGTCGGCTTCTTCAACTCCATCTCGTCGCTGCTCAACCAGATGATGAGGCCCTACGGCTTCTCCGACGAGGATTCCGGCATCGCCGGCGCCCTGCTCATAGTCGTCGGCCTCGTCTTCTCGGCCGTCACATCGCCCATCCTCGACCGCACCAAAAAGTTCTTACCGGCCGTCAAGATCGCCGTCCCCGTCATCGGGCTGTGCTACCTCGCCTTCGTCTGGATGCCCGAGACCCGCTCCGTCGCGGGCCCTTACGTCGTCCTCGCCGTCCTCGGCGCCTCCTCCTTCGCCCTCGTCCCCGTCGCCCTCGAGCTGCTCATCGAGCTGAGCCACCCCGTCAGCCCCGAGGTCACGAGCACCATCGCCTGGGCCGGCGGCCAGGCCCTCGGCGCTGTCTTCATCATCATCTCGGACGCCCTGCAGGCCGATGCCTCCGCCGACCCGCCCAGGAACATGAAGAACGCCCTCATCTTCCAGGCCGTCGTCGCCATGGTCATCATCCCGCTACCGCTATGCCTCGGCCTGTTCGGCCGGGCCGACAAGGTCACCCTGAGGCGCGTCAGGTCCGACACCCGAAGAGCCCAGCAGGAGAACCCGTAAGGGGTGGGTGTGGGGAAGGTCTTTCGCCGATGACGTGTGTACGAAGTGATGAGAACTAGCAAAGGACGGCCGGGGGGTTCTTTATGAGTGAATAGGATGTAATTAGGCATTATGTTAAGTAAACGTTTTTTTTGGACACCCTCTATACATTTCGCCGGTCGGAGGAAAGCAGAAAACCAAAAAAAGAAACCCCAAACCAAGACCCGGTGCCTCCCCCTCCCCTTTCATGTTCACGTGCCCCTTGCGTTTCAACCCGACGATTTGTCGTTGCCGTGACTGTCGACGCCGTGTCTGCGAATGTCAAGAAACTCCTCCCACTCTCGCCGCAGCCTCTCCATCTCGGCCCAGACGCTGGCGCCGAGCTCCTCGAACTCGGCCAGCTGCTCGCTGCTCAGGTCCTTGGCGTTGGGGTTCCGGCCGACCACCTTGCGCAGCACGCCGGTGGCCGGGTCCCGGGACAGCGAGTCGCGGTCCTCGACGGCGCCCTCCCACCCCCAGCCCTCGACCTCGGTCTTCTTGACGTCCTGCCGGCCCGAGAAGGAGGCGGCGGAGCCCCACTTGATCTTCTTGGCGTCGAGCTCCGTCAGGGTCTCGTCGTCCTGCAGCGCGATCCAGACGGGCGCGACGGCACCGTTGTACCCCGTGACGGGGTGCCACGGCGAGCCCAGCCAGCGGGCGAGGTAGAGGGCGAACTTGTAAGCCCAGAAGAGGATGAAGGGGAAGGGGACGGGGAACAGGTTGGAGGCGACTACGCCCGGGTGGGTGAGGTAAAAGGAAGGACGAACTGGTAGGGCCCGGGCGGTTTCGGGGTCCTCGGGGGTGAAGTAGGAGGCCGAGATGTTCCGGGTGGCGGGCAGGTGGGAGGTCAGGGCGAGGACGTCGGTGAGGCGCTTGGAGGACTCGTAGGGCCCCTCGGTCTCGACGCCCTGGAAGTCGTCGAGGCGGAAGTGGCGGGCCTGGGGCTCGATGCTGCTCGTCCAGACGACGCGGCCGGGGGCGGTGCGGTCGTCGGCGGCCCTGGCGAGCAGCGGGAGGAGCTCGTGGGCGAGGACGTAGTGGCCGAAGACGTTGGCGCAGAAGACCTCGCCGAGGACGGGGGACGAGGGCTTGGTATCGTAAGCGGAGGCTAGGGAGAGGGGGTTATCGGGGGAGTCTGTGGGTACCAGGTCGGAGCGGACGGGGCGCTGGTTGAGGACGGCGCCGGGGCGGGCGAGCTTGAAGGAGGGCCATGTGAGGACGGCGAGGAGGCCCTTTGTGAAGAGGTCGGTGAAGAGGCCGGCCCAGTCGAGGCCGGTCCAGCCGCCGAAGCCGGCGTTGAAGATGACGGAGTCGAGGCGGGGGATGCGGTAGCGCGGGGCGGCGGGGCTCGTGTCGGTCGGGTCGGCGACGGCGCCGGCGACGAGGTTCGCGGCGCAGGCGTAGACGGAGGTGAGATCGCAGAGGTCGAGCTGGGTGGAGAGCAGGTGGACGCGGTCGAGGGTGTCCTGGGGGTCGTAGTAGGAGGAGCCGGCGCGGGAGCGGAGGGCCGGGGAGGAGGTGGCGGTGCGGCGGAGGTGGTCGCGGAGGGAGGAGATGGTCTCGCGGGACTTGCGGACGGAGCGGGTGGTGGGGATGAGGATCAGGTGGGCGGTCAGGGGCCGGGTGGCGAGGAAGTCGTCGATGAGGCGCTCGCAGATGCCGAGGCCGACTCCGCTGGGCGGAGCGGGGGGGAGTCAGTGGGAGAGTTATAAGAGAAGAGCGAGAGGCCCGTCAAGGGAGGGAGGGGTAGACGGAGAGCTTACCTGTTTGCGCCGGTGACGAGCACGAAGAGCTGCTCGCGGGGTGAGACCTCGTCCCAGGGCGCTGCGACCATTGTGCGTCTATCTGTCTGTCTGCCTCTGTCTCTCTCTCTGTGTGTGTCAATTGGAAAAAAGGAGTGTATCTCGAAGAGGGTCGCGGCTTCACAGGCGGGGTGGATTTAGTGAATGAATGAATGAATGAATGAATGAATGACGAGGAAGCGAAAGGAGGGGGGGGATGTGTTTGGCGGTGAGTCTCGTGTCTTAACCAAATTTCGGACGGGAAAGCTTAATAGGTCGTTGCCTCTTTGGGCCAAACGCGTCTGTCTCATGCGGGTCCGCGGGAACCTCGACGCGCCTAATTCCACGGAGTCTGCTGCATCCCAAGAGTCCGAGCCCGAGACCCAGATACGTGTTCTACTGTGCAATCAGATGCCGACCATGATAGCCGTTCGGAGAAGCTTTGGTGGTCGTGGGCGGCGGGCAGGCTGTGAGTACATACAGGTACACAGTAGTAGTGGTCGTTGGGGACAGAAATATTGTAGCTACGGTTAGATGGGGGGAACCCTGGGCTGATGTTCACTGCCAAGAAAAGAACCTGGTCTGTTTGATAACCGCGGTGAACATGCTAAAATGCAATTGTGCTTGCGATCTGGGAACTCGATATTCGGGCCGAGGAATTCGAGTATTCCAAGACAATCAATCAACCCTATCGATAATTACCTATCTAGACACGCTAGTCAAAACCGCATTTGATTCGCCCGATCCGCCCCGCCCACTATACCGGATTCGGCCGGCTCTCGCGCTCTCCAGGCTCACTCCAACCGACCCAAACTAAAAAAAAAGTACGGATACTCCATAAGCCAAACCAAACCAAACCACGGATACGGATACTCCATAAGTCAACCCAAACCAACCCGATCACGGACCTCACTCTGGTTCTATCACGCTCCGAGGCATATTATTGCTCGATTCATCACAGACCCCGTGTCTGATTGGCCGGCGAGCCGCCCCGTCCCTTTGATCACTTAGTGACGTTCCGCACTCAACTTCAACTCAACGACACGGCATCGAAACTCGAGACCGAGACACTTGACAAAGGAGTATTATTATTATTATTCTATCAACCAACTACACACGCCTCCCGCTGCATGTTCGTCGTCCAACTCCACCCTTTCCTCCCTTACGCGACCTTGCAGAGACGGCCGTCGCTCCGCACCTCCCAGTCGTCGCTGCCCACGCCCGTGAGCGCGTAGAGGGTGCTGGTGGGGTCGTACTTCTGCTTAATCGACTTGAGCTTTGCGTAGTTGCCGCCGTAGAAGACGTCCTCGTAGTCGGCCTCGTTACGGTCCGCCTCGTTGAGGTACGCCCCGCCGCCAGGAGTCAGCGCCTTGAGCTTGGGGAGCAGAACGTCCGTGACCTCGTTCTGGCCGATCACGAGTGTCGAGAACTTTTCGCGGCTGTAGGAACTGTGTTTTTCACGTCTTGTCAGCTTGGGTCCGTTCGACGGCACGAAAACACGTGTTTGAGGGGGCGGGGAGGGGGGACTCACGTTCCGACGACGGCGGAGAAGAGAGCCGAGCGCCACGCCGGGGTCACCGCGTTGGGAACCGCATCGTCGGGCCGGGAGACGTTGATGGTGAGGCCCGAGATGAGGCCTCCGTTGTCGGCGATGGAGCTCAGCGCGTCCGTAAGGTTAGCGAGCGAGGCGTCGTCGGCGACGAGGGTGCGGGGCATAAGACGGCCGCCGATGTTGTACTCGGTGACGGCGGGCTCCGGGTTCATGGCGTTGTAGCTGTCCAGGAAGGTGTCGTACTGCTCAATGTTGTAGTCTGGGCTTTTTGTCAGTCGAGGGCTGTCGTCACACTTGGGGCTCAACGGCTTCGCTTCGGGCTTCGTTTTCACTTACTATACTCGATGCAGGCCTCGTCGAGCGCGTTGAGGAACGGCTGGAGCAGAGTCTGGAGCTCATCCTTGGTCTTGTTGGGGAGAGTCGTCGGCTGCATGAGGAATGCGCCGCCGCCCAACAGCCAGATGCTGACAGCTCCGGCGTCGACGATGTCGGGCAGTACCTTCAGGTATGACTTGATGGCGCCGTAGAAGACGTCGTCCGAGATGCCGCTGTTGGTGAACGTCAAGTTGGCAGAGGACGTGATGGTGTCGGGGTACACCTTGAGCGTCACGGACAGCGCGGCCGCGTACACGCCACCGCCGCCGCCGGACATGGCCCAGTAGAGGTCCGTATTGTTGGTAGGGGTCGCGACGATCCTCTGGCCCGCGGTCGTGATGACCTCCCACTCGAGGACCTGGTCGGCCGAGAGGCCGTACTTGGAGACGAGGGGTCCGTGGCCGCCACCCTGGGTGTAGCCTCCCGCAATACCGACTGTCGGGCTGTTGCCTCCAACGACGACGAGGCCATTGGCGTGCGCGACGCTCTGGGCCTCGCCCACCTGGACACCGGCGCCGACCTTGAGAGCCTTGCCGGTGTAAGACGCCGACTTGTAGTCCAGGACCTCGATGTCCTTGATGTGGTGCGTCCAGAGCGCCAGAGCGCCGGCACCGGTGGACTTGCCAAGGTAGTCGTGGCCGGTGTTGCGGATGACGAAGCGGATGTTGTTGTCCTGGGCGAACTTGATCGTATTGACATAGTCGTCAGCGCCAGTGGCATTGACAGCGTACTGGACGTAGGTGCCGATGATGCAACGGTCGGATCGGTCGAGGAAGGGGTCGCAGCTCTGGTTGGCGAAGAAGGCCGCCATCACCGAGGACGACGTCTTGATGTGCGTCTCCGGACTGCCCCAGGCGTTCTGGAGAGCCGTGCACTCGGCCTCGTTGTAGGAACCGAACGAGCTGTCGTGGCAGGGGGCGCCGATGGGGACCGTCGCGATGAGACGTCCGCCAACGGTCTGGTTGAAGGCATCCCAGTCCGCCGCCGTCGGCCAGCATGCATCTCCGGGGTAGCAGCGGCAGTCTGCGTCACTTTGGCGAGCCAGGTGGGCCAAAGGGCCGCCGATGGAAGCGGCTGAGACAGCCGCAGGGGCGAGCGCGAGGAGGTTGAGGAACGACACCATCTTGAACGAAAGGAGACCGTCACGATCGCTTGCGGAGGGCAAAGGGATCCTTGAGGAGATGGAACGATGGGAAGGACCGAGGTGAGGTGAAAGTTCACATTTCAACTTGACATCGGACTACCTGGGCCATAGATATAAGAGGCAGTTCACGAAGATGAACAATGCGAATCGAGTCGGACAACCCGACGACGGCTTGAACGGAACCAATACCGATATTGGACGACCCATCGGTCCACGACTGCTCATGGGAGGGAAAAAATCAATAAAGACTTTGAACTATTGGAAAGGTCATGTCTTGACTGTCACTCTCCTGGCTCTTCAACCCTGCCAGGCCGCAAGGACACTGGAAGTAATGGGACCGGTTGCCGTGGTTGGTTGACTCGCGGTCGAGTGGCAACTCACCAACATCGATATTGGAGAAGGGATGGGGGGGCGCGGTCGACCCCCATAGCAATTGGCTTCGCCTTCTCTCAGATTCGAGGCCTCCTCGTTGGACGGTTGGAAGATACGGCATCTCTGGTAACCTGTTATAGGTAGGTAGTATCGCGGTACTGCATTAAAGGGATGGTCCCTGGTAGACGAACTCCAATCAGGTATCTCGTCCTCATTTGCCAAAATGACATTAGGATGCTACCGCACTACGGTGTAACCTCGGAGGATGCAAGGAGCAAGCAGGCTCGCATATGCCAAGGGCCAAGGGCAGTCGGATACAGCCATAACCGGAGAGAGACTGCCAGTCAACGCCAACGGTTCATCCAACATGCCACGGTTCCGTGGAACCTGAGCGGTGGTACCACAAGAGCGAGGGTTTACCCCAGGCCATGGTTTGGGGTCCAACGGACGACACTAGGGAAGCCGGCACCATTACCGTTCACGGACGCTGCCAAGGGAGAGGGAGAGGGGGTGGCGTAAGTCAATTGATCCTCCCGCCGGCAAGGTTTATATCTTGGAGTCTGTACGAGTCAACACCACGCATGTGCATTTCGACCGGTTTGATTTGTCCGCCTGAGAACCACAATTTATTATCGGAAATAATCCTCCTGCTTGCGACCCTTGTCGATTCCCTGCCACGTATCAAGCTCCACGCTTGGCTCCCCAAGCCAGTCACTTATCTAGTCCATGACTCGCACAGCTCCATAGATTCGTGATCAACCCTGATCAACCCTGACCAACCCTGACCTGCCAACTCTGAACGAAACGACGAATACGTTGGTAGTTCACAAAACAGGTTGTTCATGCCGTTTGGAACCTCGCCCGCGCGCCCGTTACGTCCGCCACGGCAACGACACGAAACCGTTACCGACCAGCGGCAGAGAGTATAGACAGATGGTCCACAGGCACCATAACTTCCAAGCTCGAGAGTCCGTTTTCGGTGTCCTTGTCCGGAGGACCCCAACGACCACTAGCGCCCCGGACAGCATGGGCAGCAGCACTGCCCACGAGCGGATACGCCAGACGTACACGCATACGCAGGACCAGAGTGGGACGAGAACCGAGAGAGACACGCGCGAGGCCTTGTCACCGAAGAATAGGGGGACGGTAGCTCGGCCGCGGCCGCTGTCGCCCGCCTGGTCCTTGAGGTCCTGGACCTGCATCGTCGTCAGGATCACGGCGCTGATGATGAAGGCCCACGCGTAGCCCTCATTTGTGATGACCGCCTCGGCGTCCCCGCTGATGGCGATCTTGAGCGAGGCCGTATTGAAAAGGCCGTAAGCCACGGAGATGATTGGGTCCCGCAGGAGCTCGTCGCCCCCCCGGAGGTCGTTATACAGCCACGTGAGGATGAGGATGAAGACGCCCTCCTTCCAGACGTTCAGGGCGTAGTTCATCGCGAGTACCGCGGGGATGGCCACCAGCATGGCCTTGCGTGTCTGCTCGGGTGTGACTTTGCCCGCGGGGATCGGGCGCCAGGGCTTGTTCGCGTAGTCTTCGGCCACAGACTCGGGGCCGCGCTGGTTGGCCAGGTCGAAGATGAGGACGCTGTACCAGTTGAAGGCGACGATCAGAGGAAGGCGTTGCAGGACCGAGAGGGCCGTTGCGTGACCCGAGGTCAGTGGCAGCCCCGTGAGCCCGCCCAGAAGGCCAAAGGCCGTGTTGGGCACGACAAAGGTGAAGAAGTTGCTCTCGGTGAAGTCCCAGATTAAGCGAGGGATGCGGAGGAGAGCCGGGAGGTTGGACGAAGACCTGCAGCTCGAGTCCACGTCGTCTCCAAACGAGGACTGTTTGAGTATGAGGGGGGAGCGCTCCCCGGCATCTGTGCTCTGCATGATGGGCCGTCCAAATAGGTGAGAAATCTGGGGAACGATCCAACAAGTTCGGTTGACAGTCTCCTATGCATGAGAATCACTCCTCTGCCACACATCTCTCCCTCACTCACTCGAAGGGGCGCTCAAGGCCCTTAGATAAAGGTCAATCGAGGGTTATATGTTGCCGGCCCGAGGGGACTTGCACCGAACCCATACACCCCTCCGCTTCGGCCAGCGATGGGTAGCACATGCCCAAACGGCCGGATGCCTCCATCGCCAGATGTCCAATTGTCAGGCGGTACATCCCGAAAGTCGCAGTCTCGTCGACGTAGCTTCTCCGAGGTACCCGCACAGGAGGAGTCATGCTTGCTGCGACTTGTAGTGCAGGCAAACCACATATGCAATGCGCAGCAACCCCTGGACGATCACACGCCGGGCTCCATACGACTTCCCTTTGTTCGGTTCGCGATGTGCTGGGCTAGCGGTCTTTCAATATGCCTCTGGCAGCGATCCAAGGTGCAAGGAACCCCCTGAGAAGCGTTCTTGGGAGTGCGAGTTTCCAAGATAAGTGCGAGTACTATCCAGACGGATCGAATACAAAAAAGTCACGGGATACAACGCGGGAGTTCCACGGTTGGACTCGTTGCCCTTGTGGTGGAACAGATAAGAAACGCGACAAGGGCAACTCGACCATGGCCTGCGATCGCTCGCAGTGATGATGCAGGGAATACCACGTACGACGGGGGGCCGGGTCGAAGCAAGGAAATAATACAAGTATAACGTGAGCGCGACTCAGTTTCGAGCCCGAGTCCGAGACTGCTACGTCCCTCGGTTGTACGGAAATCGGGATTTGGAAACATCCTGAACAGATAACCGTGACATATTGGTACTTGGCCATGGACACCACTACTAGACTGGTGGGATTATCCTTCTCGCGGCATTCTCCGTGGGCACGGGGTGGCAAACACCTTTGTGATTGCCGCATCGTACACCCTCTCACGCAAGCGGCCACGCAACGGCCCTTGCACTATTGGTTTTTGTGTCGTAGTATAATTTAGATGTGACCATAGCTCCTCCTGCGGGCCTTGGATCCCCGGCGGAAAGGGTTGACATGTTCGCTTCGACTTGTTTGCCCAACTGTCTGCCCAACCGTCTTCGGAACTTTACCGGAGAAAGAGAGAGACGACTGACTATCCGAGGCACAGACAAAGGGTGGACCCGGCTGCGGTATTAGGTCTCTCTCCCCAAGTCCGTAGCCAGAACTCTCCACCTGGGATGCCCATGTCCACTCTCTCTCTCTCTATCTCTCTCGGGAGCCGGAACGGAGGCGAAGGGGAATGAGTAATTTCGGGCAAACAAGCCAACGTCAACCCCTTCTTCAACGATGGCCCCCGTATCTGCGTAAAACTCTCCTAGGAGAGAGAGCTCAAGCCTATCTGGAGTTGATTGCGTAAGAGATCGGGTCGTGGCTCCCGGAAGCTTGTTTGTGGTATACGACGGTACTACCTGCAGATCCCGAGAAAATCTGCGCCACGAATCACTTTAAGGGGAGGGGACGGAGAGGAGATTGACCACTCAATAGAATTTGATTGCCGAGTTAAGAAACTTGGAAAAATTAAATAAAAACAATGAAAGAATTCACCAGGAGAGAAGGGCACCGTCGAGAAAAATGCCTCCTATGGATTTACAAAAGTATGACAAAAGAAACCGTTCCAGAAGCAACGTGACTCATAAACACCGTAAACTACAACCCTGGCCGTGACTACCGCACTAGGCTCAAATCTGTGATCCTTCACGATGGTATGTCTCCGATGCAATGTTCTGGTGCACATAGATGCCCGGCTTGCTGTTGCGGGGTGGCTCGAATTCCGCGGAGAACTGACACCGGGTCGTGACGGCGCCGTTCTTTGCCAGCTCGGCGCGCTCGAGGTCATCGACGGAGGTGGTGTCATCGAGTTTGCCGTAGGCCCGACGGGGCGTGCGAGTGCTGTGGCCGCTGCTGGAGATGTCCTTCAGCTGCACCGATCCCTTGTTGCTCGAGGGGTTTGTCAGCTTCGAGACGGCGGGCTTGACGTATGTCTTGAAAAGGGGACCCAAGGTGGGCAGGCAGGCAATGACGATGCCGATCCACAGCTCGAGGAGGCTGACGAGGCCGATGTCGTGGAGGATGTAGACGAAGTCGGGGTCCCCGATCGTGGTGAGCGTGTTAACGAGACGCCAGATCATGATGGCGATGGTTCTGTCCGTGTTAGTCGGGCCCTAGGGACGGAAAAGGGGGTGAGGGCAGGCGACTTACGCAAGGCCCATGCCGAACATGGCGCTGACAGCAATCTTATTCTTCAGAGGCATCTGGAGGCCCCAGAGCATCGGCATAGGGAGGGCTGTCATGGCGACGTCGACGATGATGTTGATGGACACCGAGACGATCTGGTCGATGGTGATGTCGCGGCAGTGGCCGCCCGGGACGGGGTCCCATTGCTGGGACATGGGCACGCATCTGCTCATGAACAGGATGAGGAAGGCAACACCGTAGGCACCCACGACGCCCATTAGGATACGAGCCCAGCGCTTGAACTGGGCCGTGGAGAAGAGCCTCGTGTAGAGCCATAAGATGGCCATCTTGATGAAGACGGTTCCCAACAGCCAGGTCACGCCACTGGCGAGGATGAGCTGTGCGAGCAGCGGTTAGAGCATGGTTGGAG
Source organism: Colletotrichum graminicola M1.001 (assembly GCF_000149035.1). Taxonomy (NCBI): domain Eukaryota; kingdom Fungi; phylum Ascomycota; class Sordariomycetes; order Glomerellales; family Glomerellaceae; genus Colletotrichum; species Colletotrichum graminicola. Next base: position 88,988 of record NW_007361075.1, read on the forward strand.
GTGGAGAAAGTTGGGAAAGGCTTACCTTGAACTGCACGGCATATTCTGCCAGATCCAACTCGCTCGTGTGTTTGCCTAGACCGTTGTAGATAGCCCAGATGACTACGCCTTCCAACGACACCAAGTTGGCCTGTCGCGAGTTAGACCCAGCCAACAACAAACAAGGAGAGGGGCGGGGCTGGTGACTTACAAAAGCAAACAAAATCATTCCATCATCCCAATAGAAGGGCCTCCTCATCAACTTGGCGGACCACACCCGCAGGCCCAGCATGACGGCATCTAGGGCGGTAAAGATGATGATAAGAATCAGGAGGCTGATGCCCCTCGGACCAGCACCAGACATGTCGAAGGATTTTTTAGATCGCGGAAGGATTCAGACCCAAGAATATGGACGGCGATGTGGTTGGTTCCGGAGGGGATGGAACAAGATCAGACGGTCAGATACATATGAGACCAACAACTCGCACTAGTGGCACGGACAGACACGCGGGATGCCGTTGATTCTTATGGAGGGGGAGCGGGACCGATGCTCAACGGCATCAAAAAGCCGCCGTGTGAAGGCCATCTAGACCACACGCACACACGCATGCCCAACAATCGAGGCGAAACATGGTCCGAGGCGTCTGTCACTCACATCACGCAGCACTCAAAACGAAGTGTGGGTGAAGGTATCCGTAAAGACGCCAAGATGCCGGTGGATGTGACCCCATTCTCCCTTATTCCCAGCCTCGGAGTTATAGCCAGGTAGGTATGTAATATGCGGTAGGCCGCACGCGTGTGCGCACACACTTACACACACACACACATACACATTGAGCCCGCCTGTCCATGGCGAGCCGGGTTCGGCCGGGTACGTTTGGCCATGGTTGCTTTGGCCGGAGAATACATCCCAACTTGCGTGCCATTAAGCCGTCAATAGTCTTCTTTTCTCCCTCACTCTGATATCTAATAGATGACAAGAGGAGGGTGAATACCTAGGTATGACATGGATCAGTAAGAGCTTCCTGCACTCGCATGACATTGCATCCGTCACCCCACCACACCCACCTGTCATTTGCATACATATCTACCTAGGCAGATCAGTTGGACGAACACACCCTTACACACACAGCCTTACTACAGTATGAAGCTAGGTAGAGCAAGGTCCGAACAAGAAAAAGAAAAGAAAAAAAAGGGGGGGGGGGCCAACCGGTTTGCGAGGGGAGTCCCATCGCTTCGCCCAGGGGAACCAACCATCCGTGTGGTGTTGCTGTGCCTGTGGACCGTGTGGATAGAAACCGACCATCTCCTAAATGATTTTTCCCCCTGCCCAGATGTGATCGGAACATGCATACCTGTGATCCAAACATCCTAGACCCTTGTTGCTTGCCCTTGTCCCACACGCGGACCGTCTAACCCTGCTCTTTCTCTTGCACGTAGCAGGGATCATGATGCTTCCCCAGTTTACTGACTTCGAGTCTTTTGCAAATCTAGGTAGTATTGTTACAAAGCATCTAGTTTAGTAGTATTTTACATAGTATCCGTAGCCGGTGTACGGAGTATTATATACTAAGGTATGTCTGTATGCTGCGGTTCCAGAGTGGAGTACCTGCAAGTTGATATGTTTCGCCATTATATATCATACCTGTACGTTGCTATGCGATCAGATACGCATTTATACCAGGTAGTTGTGGCCGTCTCTCATCCGTAAATCCGGTCATACAAAACCAGGCACATATATCCATACACATACACATATATATCCATACACATACATATATATATCCATACACATACATATATATATCCATACACATACACATATATATCCATACATACATTACCCCCGCACGTCAAGAGCACAAGTCCCACACATCCACGACGACCCGGGTGGGGTTTCTATCATGGCACCGCAGCACTGATGTGCAGCCCATGTGGCCCGACCTGCTCTAATCGTCAAACTCCCGATGGCCGCTATTGACCTTCTAGTTTGGTCTACGTAAGGGCCCTCACGCCTTTTCTTTGCCCGTCCGGCAATGGTGTCGTGATATTGCAGCACAACCTTGTAGCTTATGTCAAGCAAGCTTGCGGGCCTCGTTGGGCGGCCATGCAAGCCACCGCCATCCCTTCTTGTTAGTTTAGTTTCACCTAGGGTTCCCGACCCGTCCGTTCCTCCCGTAGCGTCGAGGAAGGGATGCCGCCGCGGTGTTGTAATCAGCAGTCATGCCATATGCTCCAGGCCACCTGCACCGTACCAACCGCAACCCAAAAGGCTGCTTCGTCAACCGGCTCGAGCCTTCGACTGTGGTGCTCGTTCGGGAGGGTGAGGGATAAAAGAACAACCCTCTTTCATGACAACAGTCATCCGGACCACTTCGAACCCCACGTCCTTCCTTGATCTAAACCACCTGAACTATCCACCACTAGTTCCTCTGCTTCGCTAAGTCTCCTCGCTGGACAGCCGTGTTGTATTTGCTACCTCTTCCTCCTCCTCCAACTCGCCTAGATAGTCTGGTTCCTACCTTGAGATACCTCCATAATCCGAAAGATGCAACCCCCTCTGCCCTCCGTCACACCCACCTGGCGCAACGACACCTACGATGCCATCTCACCCTCGCGCCCAGAGCTGAGCGCGGCAGGCAAGACCATCATCGTGGTTGGTGCGGTAAGTTCCATCTTGATGCCCCCTCCTTATGTCTCTCTTCTTTCCTCTCTTCTCTCATTATTACGACCCCACTGCCCTCCTCGTGGTATTCAGGGGATTGTGGCTCCGGTAAACAGGAGCTCCCCCGGAGAGACCTTTTCGCCCCCTTACAACTCCATCCTGTGTGCCGCGCGGTCTTTGAGTCTAATCCGAAATTTTCTCCAGGGAAGTGGAATCGGTCGAGAGACTGCCCTGGCCTTTGCCACTGCCGGAGCCTCCCGAGTCATTCTCCTCGGCCGAACCGAGGCCGCCGTAGCCCAGACGGCCGCGTCCCTGCCTACCTCGGTCCAGGGCGACGTGCACGCTGTGGACATCACGAACGAAGAGGCCTTGACTAAGGTGGCGGCGGCGGCGGGCCAGTGGGACGTCCTCGTCCTCACTGCCGGTTATGTGTCCAGCCCCTCGCCTGTGGCGGCATCGTCCAGCGACGAGTGGTGGCAGAGCTTCGAGGTGAGTCCCTTATGCCCTGCTCCGTACGGAACTTGCTCCGATCCATCGCTCTGGGAAGGGGAGCGAGACGGACACCTCCCCACCATCCAAGCCCTTCCCCAAGCAACTCGGCTCACGCAGCTTGTGGCAGACAAACACAAAGGGCACGTACCTCGTCACAAAGGCCTTCCTCCCCACGGCCAACCCCTCCCATGCCGCCGTCGTTGCCCTCACTACCGGCACGACGGCCCTACCGGCAGTGGCGCTCCCTGGCCTATCCGCCTACATGGCGTCCAAGCTGGCTCAGACAAAGATCATCGAGTTCCTCGCGGCCGAGAACCCCAACCTCTTCGCGGTCACCCTTCACCCGGGCATGGTCGAGACCGACATCTTCAAGAAGAGTGGTGCCAAGGCCGAGGCGCTCCCAATGGACAAAGGTGCGTCGTCGTCGCCATTCTCCTCCTCCTCCTCCCCTCTGACCAAGTCTCTCCCCTTCCCCTGCTATCGCAGTGCATCTTCCAGATGAAATCCCTTCGTCTCCTTCCTGTTGTAGCTGCTTGTGCGGGGCAAGCAAGATGACTGATTTGCTGACTAACGCACCTTGTGGCAGTGCAACTTCCAGCCCACTTCACGGTCTGGTTGACCAGCCCCGAGGCGGCGTTCCTGAGTGGCCGCACGGTTTGGGCGAACTGGGATGTTGAAGAGCTTAAACAAAGCGCCGGGGCAATCCAGTCCGGTCAGCTGCTGACTAGCGGGATCAACGGGTGGCCCTACACAAGTCTTGCGTGATGTTTTTATAGTGTCCGTACACTTGTTCGCAAAACTCGGACATATGTTTAGTGGTAGGAGTAAAGTACGAATCGTAGGGGGTAAAGTAAAGAACCTCATCACTCCATGGATCAGCGTTGTGGAGACATGCAGCACGAAGGAATAAACCACGTCCAGGTGTTCTAAAGTCGTATTACGAGTGAAGGTTATTCAACCCTTCGGCGGTTCAGTATCTAACTAGGCTATTATGCATGTGTATCTAAGTTCTACGCGTAACGTAATCAGCTCATCTCAATTCGAAACACAACGACAAGGGTCCCGGGTTCGATGTAAATTGGTCCTTGATTTCGTCAAACACGCGGTTTCCAGTCTCTCCTGGTGCCAGGCGGATGTGGTACTTCTTGACCAGCCTCGCGACAACGAACCTCATGGTGTCCGTGGCAAGGAAGCGTCCCAGGCAGCTGTGATGACCTAGTAACAAAGTAAAGAAAAACACGGCTTAGCTTGTTGAGTCATGAAGGGAAGCTAAAGGGGTTCACCGTACCTGTGCCGAACGGCGCAAAAGCTGCTGCATTGTGGATCATTTCCGGCTTCGTGGTCCATCTCTCGGGGATGAAGTCATTGGCCTTCTCAAAACAGTCCTCTCCTGCAGATCGAATAGTTAGTCGAGTTTTAAAAAAGACAAAAAAAAAAAAAAAACACCACCGCTACTTACTTCGAGATATCACGTGGCGCGGGGCGATGATAGTCGTATTGGGCGGTATAAAAGTCCCACCGATCGTCGCCCCGTTCTCCGTCGTCTTCCTGGCCCCGCCTGTGAGGAGGGCGGGGTACAGACGGAGACCCTCGTTGATGACAGCGTTGAGATGGGGGAGGCTGGTGAGGACCTTCAGGTTGGTCACGTCGACGTCTTCCAGTTCCGCGTAGATTTTGTCGGCATGCTCCGGGTGCTTGGCTATCTCGCAAAAGACGCCGATGAGAGCGGCAGCTGTCGGTTCGCTGTGTCGTTTTAGCTTCCGAACGCCCGGGGGGGAGAGAGAGGGAGGTAAGTAAATGTTACCTTCCAGCCACAATAGCAAGCAGGCTGTCGCCGAAGAGCCACGTCAGGCGATCAGGCTGCTCGGTCTGACCATGGTTGAGCTCCATCAGGTAATGGGCGAGATCCGGCGCGCCCGGCTTCGGGGTCGCAGCGTCAAGTCTAACACGCATCTGTCGCTCGCACCAGGCAACCATGTCAAACCAGTCCTTAAGGACGCCGACCCGCGGACCGAGCTTGAAGCCGACCTGGATCAACCATGGGGCCGGGCTGAACGGGCCCAGGAGAGACAGGGCGCGTTGCAGCCGCACAATGATGTGATGCCACTGCTGCTGGTGCAGCATGTCAAACGACTTGCTAAAGACAAAGTCGCCCATGACGTCGAAACCGAACCAGAAGAACAAGTCGCGAACTTCGGAAGGGACTTGGGCTTTGGCATTCGCCTCGATGCACTTGTCGAGCTCCTGAATCCACTTGAGAATCTTCGTCTCGTGCTGGACGAGGGCTATATAACGGCGTGGCTCGTTAGAGATGGGTTCGCAATGCCAAAGGATCCGCGGGTTGCATTACCTTGTGCCGAGAAACCATAGTTCCACTCACGGCGCCTGGCAGCGTGGATAGGCTTGACGCGTGTCGTGACGAGCGCTCTGTCGGGGTGCAGAATGTCGTACCACTCGGCCTTGATGCATTCGGATCGGGGGCCATCCACAGCCATAAAGACTCCCGGGTGGAAGACGGTGATCTCACTGGGTCCTATTTTGTTTTCATTCGTTAGAATGCGCCTCGAACAAAGAATCATGTGTCAGGCAACTTACCTGTCCTCACGAAATCCCCATATTGCTCATGCAAACTCTCCAAGACCAAGTGGTTCTTGCAGTTTCTGCAGGCCCAGATATGCCAGAGCTTCGTGACGCGGGCATACCACGGACCCTTGAAGCCGGCGGTGCTGAGCTGATGGAAAAAGACTCGGTATAAGGTGATGCTGGCAAAGAGGCCAGGGAGATATCCGGCAGACAGAATCAGCAGAGAACGAGAGAGCTCCCCGATGGCAGTGCCGCCGTAGTATCTGCTGAGACCTGCGAAAGAAGCAAAGAGCCACAAGTGACCCAACAGAATTTGAGGTGCCTGTACGTGCCATTCGCCATGGATGAAGATTCCTCGATGGACAGCAAAACCACACAGAAGTCCAAGGCCGCAGACGACGGCGTCCTGGCAACCGGAACCGAAAAGTACATTCATCATGGAGTTGATGGTGAATGCATATGCGTGTACTTGGGAGATTCGTTGAAGCTCAAATCCCACGGACTGGCGATCTGCGAGTCTATCACTCGGGCATAAGACTGCACGAGAGCTCGAAGTTGGTTCACATACGCCAGCTGTGTTATCACCGAACCCGGCATGGCTCTCCCTTCCATGACTGGGTCCAGTCTAGACTCACCACCTGGTGGCAACCTGAGAAAAGCCGAATGCCACATACAATGACTAGTGTCCATTGGTTGAAGTGTAAGCTAGCGTAATCTGGCACAGTCTGCAATGTCCATCACTTCACCACGGAAGGTCGTACTGATTGATCATTGATGTGAAATACAGACCAATATCGCAACGTGATATCCATGGGTCATCCCGATAGCCTTGACATCCGGATACCCCACCAGGCCCTCATCCGGTCATGCCCCCGGTCAGGGGTGCCCAGAAAGTGTGAGAGGGTCTACGTCCCAAAACGTTAGACCCCTGTTGCATAAAGACAGACATACGGATGCAACTCTGCAATGGAACGTGCTTCCAACGGTGCCAGAAATGGCTAGTTGGCGCAACATCATGTCTTTGCAATACGGTGATGCGGGGTGATGCTGGGAGCATCCTCGGTGCTATGGAAACTGAGTGTTGTGCCGCAATTGCACATGTCTCGAGATAGGGGTGCTTTGCCATGATTTAACACTGAAGGGAACTCCAACGTTCTCCTTTGCTTCCGTAGACTCACTTGCTTGCGTCACTCTATATCACATACTTCTTCTGAAATGGCTGCGACGTACGACTTTATCATTGTGGGCGGTGGCGTCGCCGGTTTGGTAGTGGCGACACGCCTGTCTGAAATCCCCGAGCTCCATGTTCTGGTTCTCGAGGCGGGTGAAGACCAAACTGCGGACCCTCGGGTCAATATCCCCGCACTGGGTCCCAGTCTTGTCAAGACGCCTTCCGACTGGCAATTCCGGACAGTGCCCCAGGTGAGTCTCTCTCGAAAACACGTAGTCTTAGCAAGTTCGGCTTGCTGACAGGAAGTCGTCTGCAGAAAGGTTTAGGTGGTCGAGAGGTTCTCGTTCCTCAGGGTCGCCTTCTTGGGGGCTCAGGTGCGCTCAATGGCCTCTCCTTCACAGTCACCACGAAGGCCAACGTTGAAGCTTGGGCCAGTCTGGGCAACCCCGGTTGGGACTGGCCTACCTTCAAACAGGCCTCCGAGAAGACTTACTCCGTCGCATCTGGCGAAGGAAAGGGTCCTCTCAAGTTGTCTCTTCCAGACAACGCAGAATCTCTCTGGCCAACCGTCTGGCAAGAAACCATCCGCGGGTTAGGGTTTGCGGACTCGTGTGATCCCTTGAGTGGCCAAGGAGTCGGCAGCAGCATCACGCCTGACACTGTAGACCCCGAGACAAAGCAGAGAAGCTATGCCGGTAGCACGTACCTCCAGTCTGCCAAGTCTCGGTCCAACTTGACTGTCGTGACGGGAGCGCTCGTGGAGAAGATCATCTTCAAGACAGACGCTGGAGACATTGTCGCCGAAGCTGTCCAGTACACCAAGGGTGGCGAAACGAAAACAGTGACGGCACGAAAGGAGGTCGTGTTGACTGCTGGCACGCTCAACTCGCCACGACTCCTCGAGCTTTCCGGTGTCGGCAATGCAGAGCTTCTCCGCGGACTCGGCATCGACGTTGTGCTTGACAATCCCCACGTTGGCGAGAACCTACAGAACCACGTCATGGTCGGCGCAAGCTTCGAGGCCCTCCCAGAACTCGACACCATGGATGGCCTCGTCCGCCAGGATCCGGCAGCCGTTGGAGCTGCTATGGAGACGTATGGCAAGGGCGCCGGAGGACCGTTCGCCAGAAGCGGTACTTCGGCGACGGCGCAGCTCCCTCTGCCGGCGGGTGAGGATTTGGGTCAGCTTCTCGACAAGCTGGATGGACCCAAGACATCGGCGACCCCGGCTTTCACGAAGGCTCTTGAGACGTATGTGCGGTCCGTCCTGACGTCGTCCTCAGAGCCTTCGGGATACTACCTCTCGTTCCCCGGGTTCGCCTTGTTCGGCGGAGATGGCCAGATGGCACCGCCGCCTCCCGGCGAAGAGAAGTACTTCACGATTGCTGTACTCCTCGCTCACCCCCTCTCGCGAGGTTCAAGTCACATCACGTCTGCATCGTTGGAATCGCCCGCCGTGGCCATCGACCCCGCCTATCTCTCACACCCTGTTGACGTCGAAGTTTTGGCCAGACATATCCAGCTCTTGGAAAAGATTGCGGCTAGTGAGCCGCTTCGCAGTCAGCTGAAGGCGGGAGGAAAGCGTAGCCCGGCCAATGCCTTGTCTGATCTCGAGCAAGCCAAGGAGTTTGTGCGCCAGACCGCAGTTGGCGCGCACCACTTTACGGGTACTTGCTCCATGATGCCTCGTGAACTTGGAGGAGTGGTCGATGAGAAGCTGCGCGTGCATGGTATCCGTGGCTTGCGGGTGGCTGACGCCTCCATTGTTCCCATCACGGTGCGTGCCAACCCGCAGGCGACGGTGTATGCGATTGGCGAACGTGCTGCCGAATTGATCAAGGAGAGTCTCTGAACAAGGTTCAAGATGGGAGAAGAATGTGTCCCCAGGACCGACATGGATGCGAGTCAAGGTAGCAACCGTAGATGACAATGAATGCAGTGTAACGGCCAGAAGCCAGATGAAACATAATCCTGTTCTTGTCAGTGCAAGTACCAGAGTCGGCAATCGAGCCTATCATTGGCAAAAATAGATTCCCAGCTGCGCGTCATTGACAAAAGAAATGATGATGATACTGTATAGAGGAAAAAGAAAGTGCATTGCTGGGGAAGTCGTACCTATTTGCGAGGTACCTCAAGATGTATGTCACCGCAGATCTGCTGACAAGCGGTAGGTAATTGGCAAGCGTCTGTGCCGTCTGTTTAGTGGCTGTGGACGCGGTTCATGGCGAGTTTAATGGGAAAAGTCGCGGTACCCGTTTTTTGCACCACAGCTAGCCGAACAACATGTATCGATACTTTACACGTGACTGCGAGCTCACCTCGCGTCCTCCTCCGCCCGGCCGCGTCGCTAACATTTTCGCGTCAAAATCGCCTCCAATCTTGATTGTCCACACTTGCACCTCGTCGCTTTCCACAAACAAACACTTCGACAGCTCACGAAATCTCGCCCCACGTATGCCTTAACATCGAACCCGAAGCCCACTGGCTCTACATCCCTCGATTGCATGCTTCAGACGCCTGCCATGTCTGACTCAAAGGGCTTATTCTCAGAATGCGCCTTCGCCTTCGTACCGAGCGTCCACTTGGCTCCCAAGGAGATCAGCGACCTAGCAGAAATCATAAAGGGCCGTGGCGGCACTGTCCTAGACCCGAGGCGCGATGGCTCACTCAGACTTGAGGCGGTTTCTCACATCGTTTCCAACACCATCGATTTCCCCCAGTTCACCGAAACACAAGCCTTCATGATCCCCGTCGTCAACCCCGGTTGGATCAAGGCATCGATCCAGAGGAATAAGCAGGCCCAAGTGCGGCCCTTCTCCCCCGATCCGCGCATGTTCTTCTCCAAAGTCATACTCACCTGCGCCGGTCTCCCTGTAATCGATAAGGAGACCATCATCGGTGCCACCTTGGCCATGGGCGGTACGGAAACCGCCGACGTCACCCGACAGACCACCCACATCTGCGCCTTGACCACGGATGATCCCAAGTGTGTCACCGCCATAGAAAAGGGACTCAAGTGCAAGATTGTTCTGCCTCACTGGTAGGTTTGGTCAACCCCAAGCTTCGGACTTCATGCCAGCTGACACTTCCTAGGTTCGAAGACTGCTTCAAGCTCGGCAAAAGAATCGACGAAGGCCCCTACACGCTCCCCGACCCCGAAATACTGCGTAGGTCTGAAACCCTGAGCGAGGTGCAAATCCCTCAGTACGACCATCTCCAGGGAGCGACCTCCACTACCCCCAATCACCTCACCGACGCCCCCCGAAGGGCGGCCACTATATTCCGAGACAAGAAAGTCATGCTTTCGTGGGACCTTAGTATCACCCCACGATCAGTAGAGGTTATTAAGCAGCTTATTGTGAACGGCGGAGGCAAAATCGTGGACGACGTGGAAGCGTGCGACTACTTCGTCTGCCAATACCGCGACGGCGAGCAGTATGTCAAAGCTGCCCAGTCAGGCAAGGATGTCGGAAATCTGTCGTGGCTCTACCACCTCATCACCCATAACGAATGGACGTCCCCTCTCCGTCGGCTCCTCCACTACCCGGTACCCCGAGACGGCATCCCAGGCTTCCGAGATCTCAAGATCTGCCTCTCCAACTACGGTGGTGATGCTCGCATATACCTGGAGAACTTGATAAGAGCATGCGGGGCGACGTACACCAAGACCATGAAGGCAGAGAACACACATCTCATCACGGCACGGAACAGCAGTGAGAAGTACGAGGCAGCCAAGGACTGGAACATCGAGACGGTCAACCACCTGTGGATCGAAGAAAGCTACGCCAAATGCGAGATGCAGAGGGTCACCGTGCCCAAATACTCTCACTTCCCGGTTCGCACGAATCTGGGCGAGGTTATCGGCCAGACCTTTTTCGACGAGTACTGTTTGCGAGAGACCTACTACCCCGGTGGCGAGGAGGGCATGTCGCCGCGAGCGCAGAGGAAGCGCAAGATCCTTGAGGCTGCACAGGAGAACTCGTACAACCACGGACCCGCAGAGGGCGTTGTCATCGGCAGACAGGAGCAGAAGGGTGAGGAGACTGTGATTGACGACAGCTTCATGACGCCCATCCGTCCCGGAAAAGGTGGTCGTGGTAAGGAGAACGATGATACCCCCTCGGTTGTTTCGACAGGCAGCCGAAGTGCAAAGAGCAAGGCTCTCAGCAACCTCCAGCGCATAGCCCCAGACATCGCTCTGTATGAAAAGGAAAAGAAGCGAACCAAGGACGGCCACGGCCCGTGGGGTGGCAAGCGTGCTGCCGACCAGATTGACAAGGAACGCGGACGCACGTCTAGCCCGGCGCAGGCCATGGATATCGATGACGAGGGCAAACGGCCCGCCAAGAAGAGAAGATCTTCGCGCCCAGACGTTGAGATGAGAGTCGTCTTGACTGGCTTCACGAGATGGGTCAACGGCAAATCCAAGGAGGACGCGGAAAGGGTAGGTCAAGCGGTCTTTCCGGGCATTCGTTTTCTGTGCTAACAACTCGCAGAGAAAACTCCGCGACATGGGAATCTTGATTGTGCAGGACAACCAGCCATGCGACTATCTCGCTGCCCCTCACATGGTACGGACGGTCAAGTTCCTCAAGACGCTGGCCAAGGGGCCGACGATTCTCTCATCCGACTTTATCGACGCCGCCCTTGACACGGGGGAGGTCCCGGATCCCGACAAGTTCCTCTTGGACGACAAGGAGAATGAGAAGAAGTTTGGCGTCACGATTGAGACGGCGGTGTCGAGGGCAAGAGCCAACCTGGGCAAGCTCCTGTGGACCGTTCCCATCTATTGCACAGCCAACATCTGCAACGGTCCCGAGAGTTACAAGGCCATCGCCGAGGCGAACGGGGCCATGTTCAAACTGTACCGCGCGCGCAGCGGCACGACGATCAAGCCGACGACGGAGGAGGAAGACGGCGGCGCCCCGCCCGAGCCCGTCTATCTCCTTAGTTCCAACAGCGCCGACGAGAGGTCCCTCTGGCCCAAGTTTGAGGAAATGGCGCGCAAGGGCCACATGGAGCCACGCATCGTCGCGGCCGACTGGCTCTTGGACGTGGCCATGACACAGCAGGTGTCGTTTGACGAGAAATACCTTGCCAAGAACTTTTTCGATAAGGACGTGTAGATGACTGATAATTGACAGGGCTGTTCCGCAGGCATCGCGACTTGCTGGTCCTGGCTGTACATGTATATACTTGCACGCGCTGGCTCGGGAGTTGGAGGATGCATTGGAAAAGGGAGGGAGGAGGGGAGGAGGGGAAGCAGCTGCAATTTTGGGGGGGCTTTTGGTGTTCATTACGGCCGCTCGGGAAATAATGTGTCAACGTGGTACGTCTAGTTAGAGGTTCGGCACAACAGCAAACAACAAAGGAAGACCATGGCTCGTCGGTTGCCGAGCGAGAACAAGTAAATCAAAAGAACTTGACACCCTGCGAGTCTTCTTGCCCGAAGATCTGGGCCTTGCCGCGCTTGACGAGGATCTGCAGCGCCTTGGCGAGCAAGTCGGGGTCGAGGCCGTGGAATTCTGCAGGGCAATAATAACCGGGTCAGCACGCCGTCGTCGTCGCTTCGCGGGTGCCGCGAGGGAAGGGGGTTGGTCACTTACCGGTCCCCCTGGTGCTCTCGCCCTCTGTCAGCTCGTAGAGGGTCAGGACGACGCCCTTCTGCGCCGTCTCGTCAATCCAGCCCTCAATGAAGGCGGCCCACTCGTCGGGGGTGCGCCAGTAGACCCAGAAGACGTCGGTGCCGGCGGGCAGGGCCTCGGCGCGGCCGTCCTTGCGCATGAACTCGAGGACCTCGCGGGCGTCGGCGAGCGACAGGCGCTTGTTCAGCGCCCTGTTGTGGAAGAGCTCCTCGGGGGCGGCGGCGGCAGAGGAGGCGGCGGTCGCGGGTGAGAAGGTGGTTGGCTGCTCGGCGAGCGCGGAGGGGGCGGCGGCGTTGTGGTTCGGCAGGGCGTGCGGGAGGGCGGAGGAGGCGGAGGGGATGGCGGCGCCGAGGGAGAGCTTGAAGATGCGGTGGTGGCGGCAGTAGGCGAGGATCAGGTCGGACCACTTGACGAGCTGGGCGTGGTGGGTTGTCAGGTTCGTTTGGCGGGTGAAGAAGGGCGGGAAGGAGTACTCCCGCGGGAAGGGAAAGGGTGATGCCGTCGCCATTTGTGCGTCGCAGTGGCGGTGGTTGTGTCGGTGTTCGTGGTATATTTTGGTATTGAGAGTTGTAGCTGGAGCTTCGGGGGATGGGGACGTCACTCTTCGCGGGGGTGGGAGTGCATGCACCCGAGTGTTTGGTGGGGCATTTTAGCATTTGGCTGCGGTGGTGGGGGGTGAAGAGTGGGGGGTCTAGACTCGGAGCCGGTGGCCAGAGTTCGTCTATATGTCTCTAGGAAGGTATCTTCTAGAGGCTTGGATCAACGAGATTTCCGCCACATGGTTCAACAATGATATTGTTTGCTTTTCTCAAAATGAATGACACCCCTGGCATGTCCCGCCATCATCAATTAACCTATACGTCCTGTTTGTGGATGACGCACTCTTAATCCAACGTTGTGTGACCTTGAGTGACGGATACGTACAGGGGAAGAAAGACAAAAAAAGGAAAACTCGCCATAACTTCTGAAAATTGTGGCCGTGTAGGATTCTTATCACTTGCATACTGTAAAAGACAACAGGTATCAGAGAACTCGACTATACCGAGTTGAATAACTCGGATGGCGTTATGCCTCCCAAACAGGATCACTTCAATGAAACACACCATTTGTGTATGCCCTCGGTGGCCATTAGAATCGCTACTATTCTCTACTTTTTGGATGTGTGTAAGAGCTCCATCGCAATCAACAACGAGAAATCAACGGGCACAGTGTGCGAACAACTTTTGGTGTCAGCTAGCCCAGACATATTGTTCTTCACCCCTTGGCAAAATATCCATCGTAACAATCTCTTCGAACAAACCGCGAACCCAGGGGTAATTGAGCTTCTTCAATCGGCACATCTCCCTCTGCAGCCTTGATTCTTGACCCTGCCACCAGTTTCATTGGCCAACACGAAACAGGAGACGGCACTAACTAAAGGCCACTTAGTTCCTATGACGCAGGCGCTTTGCCTGAACTTCCGGACTTGAGTCTGAGCTCGAACTCGAGCTGGAATCGTCAGTGAGCAGATGCTTGTGCCCATACTTGGAGGCCTGCGGTAGTCTTTTGGTCGGCATCAGACTAGGTTTCCGGGTACCAGGCGGAGACGGCTTAGACAGTGGTATAAGGTCAGCAGGAGTCAGTCTCGGCATCTGCAATGTGCCATGTCCCTTGGGGAGCAGCACAACACCCTGCCGGTCGTGCAGTAGGTCTACTGCGGTTTCCCTTGCGCGGCGGCCCTCTGCCAGAAGCTTGTTTCTCACAAAGCTCACCAGGTCAATTGGAGGAATGGCTGGCGGGGCGCCGCGTCGAACCAAGTGGTCGACCCAAGCAGCTAGAACCGCCCAGGCCTTCCATTTCATAGCTGTGTGCTCTTCGAGCAAGTACGAGTGCTTCGCCTGCTCAGCGAGCTGAGACTTGAAGAGTTTGACGTGGATTGAGGGGGGAGATTTGGTAGATTCGATCTGGACATTTAGGAGATGGCTCAGTCGATCGATATAAGGGTCGATGTGAATAGCGGTGTCCATCTTGGAAGGCAGAGAAACTTGCCAAGGGCCACAGCTGCCCAGCTGAGGCAGCTTCTTGATGCTCCCGGTCGAAGTCGTGTAGATCCAGTCCTCATGAGGCTTGTCGTCGAGCCTAGCTCGGGTCTCCTTGCAGAAGGGCGCGGCAACAGGATGGACCGGCCCAGTCATGGGCTTCATCGTCTTCATGGGGCTAACGGGTCTACGTCCGCCATGAATGTACTGGTCGGATTGCGACGGAGGAGTAGATAGCGGGATAGCCAAAAAGTCGAGAATCAGGTTGGGACCCGAACGTGATTCTGGCTGATGCCTGGAGACTGACTTTGTCTTGACGGCGAAAGACTGCAGCTTCGTGGTGGCAAGTTGACGAACTCCAGAGCTTCTAGTAGGAGGCAAGTTGGTTGTTGTTCCCGATCCGGAAGCCGAAGAGGGGGCAGGGAGTGAAGCATGAGCTTGACCTTGACAAGCCATGAGATTGGCCGAAACGGCCGAGGGGGCATTGGCAGAAGCGTTGCTGTGAACAGCCAGCCTGGCGGGGCGGGCAGTAGTCTGCTGCATTGGCAGGTTGGAAGAGGATCTCTGGTATCGTGGAGATATCCTCGAGGCTCCTACCGAAAGAGCGCAGCGCAGCTGGGAGGGTGATGGAGGGGTGAGAGCGGAAACCTCCTCCTCCGCTTTTACTTGGACATCTTGCTCTCCCCTGTCGATCGGAACGTCGGCTTCGTCAACCTTTACTGGGTTATCCGACTCTTCATTCTTGACTCGGACGTCCATAGTGCTTGTAGGACGGTCCATATGTGTTTCGGAGTGGGATATCTGCTACTTGTGGGTTAGTTCTTGATGGAACAGGAGATGGGCATGCAATGTGCATTGTCTCGTACTTCGGCAAACGTGATCTGCGTGTCTGAACCTTTGTGTGATGCCTCAAGAAGTATTAGACTGTAATACTGAACTTATCGGGATTGAATCTGTGATAAAGCTGAAGGAAGGCGCTATGGGATTTGTCGATGGTTTATGCTGGTGAATCGATGGCGCTGATCGTACGCGTTGCGTCAGACTTTTGCCATGTTTGCTCGAGGGACTGTTTGTGTATTTGTTGCTTGGAAACAAACGGATGTTCGCCTTTTGTTTTGAATTGTTTCGGGTTGTTTGGTTTACCGGGAAAGGGCATGGGATGTCAGACGGGCAGCGGAAGGAAGCTGCGGTGAGGAAGCTTCACAACATGAAAATGATGCCAAGACGTCATTCTTGGTCCTGTGGGATTTCTGGCAAGAAGATGACAGGGGGAGACACAGCAATGTGCAGAGAGTCAAGTCGGTTGAACTGTATCTTTATTTTTTAGGACTCAAACAGATCCACCGCATGCATCCTGCCTTTGTCTTTGTGAAGGTTCCAGGAACATGCTAGGTGATTTGTTTGTCCTCGGCTTTTCAACCCTCTCTAGCTCTTTAATAGGAAGTCAAGCAAGTACGAGCATAGAGAGTTCCCCCGTCAGTCTACTGACAAAAGAGATTAAAGAACCAAGTGCTGAGCCCACAGCTTCCTGAGACCATGAAAACCAAACTTTTGTTTCCTTTAACCTACCCGTCCTTAGATCCTCAGCCCTATGTATGCATGGGAGTGGTTCCCACCACTTTGATACCGGCTAGGAAGGAATCAAACCAGATGACCAAGACTACGATATTGCAATTCTAAAGCGAATGTACCACTCATTTGGCCCGTGTTCCCACCATCAATCGCCAGTATCCTTGATCCCGAAACCTTCCATGCCATCCACTTCCTTATGTTACCAGCAAGGACCTCCGCATAGGCCACTTGAACGGTGGTCGACAAAGGAAATTCCCTTCAGATGACAACGATTTCCATAAGGCGCATCTTGAAACTCGATCCTCGGAATAGACCGACAGTGGAGGAGACTCTGGAGAATAAATGCGATACTCGGGAATCCATATCTAAGGGGGCGAGTAGTTCTGCTTACCTTTGCTTTGCTTTGCTTAGCTTAGCTTTGGCTTAGGTTAAAGCGGCCACGGATCAGTCCCCACACTCCATGCGGATATAGGACGAAGTCCTTGGTGTGGGTGACTATCTAGATAGTTTAATACCTATCAGTAAGATGGAGAACTCACTTGCTAGTTAAAACCCTGAACGTGCCCCATCGCCCCATGCCCCCACCAAATGCACTTCGGAAGCGAGAAGAGACCCTTCCCCCGAACATCCGCCAGGAAACCAACCGCATCGTCGGCTCTCGCTCGCAGACAGATAGAACGAGAAACCGACATCCCAGCATGCGCCCCCGAACCCTGCCTGGGATATCTATCCTTCTCCCGAGGTCTTTCGCCCCGAGCAGCAGCGGCAGCATTAGCAGTAGCAGCAGGAGGCTGGCAAGCGTCAATGGCAATGCGACGTGTTGGCGGCGGCCCACATGGATGCCACCGGCGCCAGGGACCTGCCGGTGTCGCGTCCACGGCCGCGGAACAGCAGCTTTTGCTGGTCGCGCGCGGCAGCTTCCAAAACCCCTCAATTGTTCCTCCAATGGGCGCCGGCCGCCCGCTTCTGACATCATCCCGACCGCCGGAGCAAAGCTGGGCCCGCCGCCGCCGCCTCAGTCCGTTCGAAATTGGTCGCAGCCGACGACGCAGGGCCAGACCCCGGACGGGCACGGGCATAAACACGACAAGACTGGAGACGCGGAGGCGGACACCAACCCCCCACGAGCCATACCTCGTGATACTCGCCCGTCCCAAACCCACGGGACGACGTTGACCAGGCGTCCCCAGAAGACCTCTTGTCAACCTATCGGAGCTGTCAATGGCCAACCTCGGCGGACGATAGCATACTTAGCTAGGCAGTCAGTCATTCCATACACCATACACACACACACACACATATACACATATACACATACGGTGGGGGGGGGGGGGGGGGGGGGAAGAACAGCCGTTGCCCTACCTCTCCCCCTACCCCCCGGCACACGTGCTCCGTTGCAAATTCCATGCCTTTTTTTTCCACGATCCTGACCTGTCCCTGCTCATTGCCCCGCCACCTACTCTGGTTTCTGCTGGCATTTCCCATGGACGAATCAACATTGTCCCCCGCAGCCCCCCATCGTCGATTTGTTGTTCTCCGCGCGATACTCCCCCTCCACTGCTTTTCCAGTAAAGCCCCAATTCGACCTCTAGCTCTAGCCCTCGAATCCCATAACATACATCTCTTGCCATCTTGAACACTCCCTTCCCCTCCCTCTCTCTCTTCTTCTACTCACCACCTCCGGCCACAGAAATCCCCGAGGCGACCGAGACAACGGCGCAATGGCTGAGACAAGAGAACCCAAACGCCTACGCTGGGCCGCCGACCCGTCCGGACACCTTCCCGCCGGCATCACCAAGACTCAGGAGGAGCTCAAGGAGCACTGGTTCGTCGGCAGCATCGACCAGGGCACCACCTCGACGCGCTTCCTCCTCTTCAATGGCCTCGGTGACCCCGTCGCCATCCACCAGATCGAGATCGACAACCACTACCCGCACTCGGGGTGAGTCGATCCTCCCCCTTCTCTCGGTCCAGGGACGCGGTGAATCCTGGCAATCGGCCCCTCTAACACCCAGCCCAGATCGCACGAGCACGACCCCCTGGAGCTCCTCTCCTCCGTCGAGAAGTGCATCGAAAAGGCCACGGCCAAGTTTGTCGCCCAGGGCCATCCCATCTCCGCCATCCGCGGCATCGGCATCACAAACCAGCGCGAGACCACCGTCCTCTGGGACGCCCGCACAGGCGAGCCCCTCCACAATGCCATCGTCTGGTCCGACACCCGCACCACCCCGATCGTCCGCGAATTCCGCGCCCGCCCCGGCGCCGACAGGCTCCAGGGCCTCTGTGGCCTACCCCTCTCGACGTACCCCTCCAGCGTCAAGCTCCGCTGGCTCCTCGACAACGTCCCCGCCGTCCGTGAGGCCTACGACGCCGGCCACCTCGCCTTCGGCACCGTCGACTCGTGGCTCATCTACCGCCTCAACGGCGGCGCCGCCCTCGGCGACAAGGCCGTCCACGTCACCGACTCGACCAACGCCAGCCGCACAATGTTCATGAACCTCCGCACGCTGCAGTACGACGACGAGCTCCTCTCCTTCTTCGGCGTCGACAGGTCCAAGATCCGTCTCCCCAAGATCGCCCCCTCCTCCGACCCAACCGCCTTTGGCACCCTCGCCGGCGGCGTCCTCAAGGGTGTCCCCATCGCCGGCTGCATCAGCGACCAGTCCGCCGCCCTCGTCGGCCAGTGCGGCTTCTCCCCCGGCCAGGCCAAGAACACGTACGGCACCGGCTGCTTCCTGCTCTACAACGTCGGCGACGAGCCCGTCTTCTCAAAGTCCGGCCTCCTGGCGACCGTCGCCTACGACTTTGGCAAGAGTCGCAAGCCCGCGTACGCGCTCGAGGGCAGCGTCGCCGTCGCCGGCTCCGGCGTCAAGTTCCTGGTCAAGAACCTCTCCTTCGCCGACGACGCCTCGCGCATCTCCGAGCTGGCCGAGACGGTCCCCGATAACGGCGGCGTCGTCTTCGTGACGGCCTTTAGCGGCTTGTTCGCGCCGTACTGGATCGACGACGCCAAGGGCACGCTGTGTAAGTGGTCCCCCATCTTTCTCTCCCTCTCCCTCTCCCTCCCTCTCTCTGTCTCCCTCCCCACCCCCCTTTCTCTCTGGCTGTACGCTAACACCAACTACGCAGTCGGCATCACGGCGCACACCCAAAAGGGCCACATCGCCCGCGCGACCCTTGAGGCGACGTGCTACCAGACAAAAGCAATCCTCGACGCCATGACCAAGGACTCGGGCCACGCCCTCGAGTCCCTCGCCGTCGACGGCGGCCTCTCCAACTCGGACCTCTGCATGCAGACCCAGGCCGACGTCAGCGGCATCCGCGTCGACCGCCCCGGTATGCGCGAGACCACGGCCCTCGGCGCCGCCATTTCTGCCGGCCTCGCCCTCGGCGTCTGGGAAGAGCTCGGGGACCTCAAGCACGTCAACCAGAGCGGCCGCCAGATCTTCACGCCCTCGCTCGCCAAGGAGAAGGCGGACAAGATGTTCAAGAAGTGGGAGCAGGCCGTCGAGATGTCGAGGGGCTGGGTGAGCAACGATCTGGAATAGAGCAGCAGCCCCCTCCCCTTCCTTCCCCCGCTATGTGTATACAACCGAGTGTTGGAGTTCTGGAGTTATTGGGATACAGAAAAGAAAAGGAATACAAAGCAGAGCAATTGTTTTTCTTTTTTTGTCTTTCGGATGGATGTTGAGATGATATCCGTGGTGCTGGGTTTGGTTTAGACAAGGATACCTATTAAATCAGTTTCTCTTGCTCGTGCACACCTCGCACCTGTTCCACTCGGGAGCTAATGGTCTTGAGCCGCCCCCCAGCTTGAATCGCAAGATGCTCGCCTAGAGTGCGCATTTGTGTACCTGAGCACGACGGACCGTCACTGAATACACTGATGCGCAAACCGAATCCACAGGTATCGTATTTATTGTCATCTGTCTCGGGCAGGACCCAACAACTCGGGTCGCCCCTTGCTAGCGACATTCCCACGGGAGTATCCTTCAAACCGGGAGAGCCCTCGACCGACATTCCTTCTCAACTCGTAGCAAATGGGACAATCATCTTTCCCAGGAAAAAAAGAAGAAAAAAAACATGGCAAAGCAAAAATGCATTTTTTTGCGCTCGCCGAATGATCCCCCTTGCCGACGCCAGCCCAAAATGTGATTGTTTGGTTTCCGCCGCCCGTTTCTTTTTAAGCTCTCGGGACTCATAGAGTGGAGTGGTGTAAATCGTATCGCAACTTGGAATTAGAAAGTCGATAAGAACAGGCGCGCAGAAAGAAGTATAAAGAGCTCGGGCCTCGGGCTGATATATCCGGGGCTAGGTATGGTTGTCCATTTTTGGATGGAGTGGTTTTACATGATGATGGCAGGAATGTCGACATTGGCCTTGATGCTCTTATGGGGCAGAATGCTGCCGCCGTTGACGTAAATCTCGTCACCAATCGTCACGTCGTCACCGAGAACAGTGACGTTCTCCAGACGAGCCCACTTGCCGACGGTGCTGTTCCAGCCAACAATGGTGCTCTTCACCCAGGCGTGATCCTTGACCTTGGAGCCGGGCAGCAGTACACAGCGCTGCAGACGGCAACCGTCACCGACAACGACGTTGGGGCCGATGGTGACGTTGGGGCCGATCTTGCAGTGTTTGCCAATCTTGGCAGTGGGGTCGATCAGCACGTTGCCGCCGTGGACGTACGGCTCCGAGGGGGAGGCGAGCTCCTTGGAGCCCTGTTTGGTGAGTGAAGTGAGATACAGGCAGGTGCCGGTGAGGAAGTCTTTGGGCTGGCCGACGTCCATCCAGAAGCCCTGGAGGTCGAAGCTGTGCAGCTGGCCGTCGCGGACAATGGCGGGGAATGTTTCCTTCTCGATGGAGGTGGGACGGAGCTCGATGCGCTTGAGGACGCTCGTGTTGAGGATGTACATGCCGGCATTGATGCGGTTGCCGACGAACTCGACGGGCTTCTCGACGAAACGGTCGATCTTGGTGGCGTGGCCGGGCTTGTGGACGACGACGCCGTACTTGGAAGGCTCCTCGACCTTTGTGACGACAATGGTGCCTTCATCGCCGTGGTTCTTGTGGAACTCGGCGAGTTCCTTGAAGGGGAAGTCGCAGATGACGTCCGAGTTGAGGACGAAGAAGGGGGAATCATCCTTGGCGAGGATATGCTCGGCCAGCTTCAAGGGGCCGGCGGTGTCGAGAGGCTCGGTCTCGATGGAGAATGTAATGGTGAGGCCGAACTTCTTCTCGTACTGTTGTTGAGTTGCGCGTCAGTATTGGTCGGCGTAGGGGTTGCTCCGGGGGGGGGACGCACCTCTGCCAAGTGCTTCTCCATCACCTCGGGACGGTAGTTGACAGCAAGAACGACATCGGTGACACCGGCGGCAGCGAGGGCCTCGATCTGGTGCTCAATCATGGGCTTGTTTCCAAACTCGACCAGGGGCTTGGGGAGGGTCAGGGTCTGCGCATCGAGAGCGAAATCAGCAAGCATGTTCTGCCAAGTGTCTGCAGCAGGTGGCGTGACTGGCGGCGATGGCCATATGCCGCGCGTCAAGCTGGAAGAGGGGGTTGTGGGCTCACCAGAGGGCGAAGACGAGTGCCGAAGCCGCCGACGAGGATAATGGCTATCATGCGCGTGCGTTAGCATGTCTGTGTCGATGAGACGGCCGGCTGGCCGGTGCCGTGGCTGCCAGCCCCGTGGGCGCAGAAGCAAGCGGCGAGGCTGACTCTGGCTCCGGTTCTGGCAGGAGGGGCAGGCAGGCAGGCAGGCAGCTAGCTAGCTAGCTAGCTATCGAGGCCGAAGGAGGTGGTGCTCACCCTTCATCTTGGTGGTGTTGTGTTTAAGGGGTTATGCGGTGTGGTTCGACGTCGGTTAATCAAGTAAAGAGAGTAGTGTTGCGACGGCCTTGGAGGGAGGTGCAGTGCGAAAGCAAAACGAGTGTATATGAATGGATAGATCGGGGGTGGAAAAGAGAAGAAGCTCTTCTTCTCTTGGTACAAAAAGGTAGCGCGACTGGTCGAGTGTGTTCGGCAGAAGCGACAAGGGGTAAGTAAGCTTCCGCTTCCGGGTGTTTCTTTCGCAGAGAAGAGCAAGGTTGCAGGGAGGAAGAGCGAGTGCAATGAAAATAATAACGAAGGAGGAGAGGTTGATAGGGGGAGAAGGGAGGTGGAGAGCGAAGAATGCCAAAAGCGTCCAGAGAGACAGACAGACAGATAGACAGACACAGTGAGTGAGTGCAGTGCGGTGCGGTGCAATGGCAGAAACGAGAAAGAGGCGCAGACGCTGGCCAGGGTGGTGAGGACAGGCAGGAAGGAAGGGACTTTCCAAAATGACACGACATCATCTCTATCACCCCATGGCCCTGGTTATTTGGTACATACTGCGTATGTATGTACGGATACAGCCTACGTACCACACAGCTTACAGCCACACACACATGCACGTACCCTTCTGACTGGCTCTGGGGGAGGGAACGGCAAGGAGGCTAGGCCAGACAGGCAATCAATTGGGGGGGGGGGGGGCAAGCACGGCAGAGAAGCACAGGGCACCCAAGGGAAGGGAGGAAAGGGGCCCAGGGGTGTTGAAGCAGCAGGAACGGGTACACAAACGCTACCGGCTGCACTCCGGCACCAACGTACCACTACTACAGCAGTAACCAGCATGTATTAGTGTACGGGTCAACCGCCTTACTACGGAGTACGGATACTAGGTGTGCCAAGGAAGGTAAGGAAGGCAAGGGATCTGGCAAGGCTACTGTTCTAGACCTTTTCCCTTATCCTTTCTTCGTTTCGGCCTCTTGTCCCAATCAGACCATCATCTATTGCTGAAGGTCGGATGTACGGATAATGTTTACGAGACGGTTGAAATAGGTACCTACAAACCTACCCGGCTACTCATCCAAGACACGCAGAGATACGTATCGAAGCCCAATGTAAAATCACATCCAATGGTCTCCCACCATCGCAGTAGGCCCTCCAATCCCAACGCGAGGCGAGGCAACGAAGCTCGAGAAAAGTACCATGCCGGACGGCTACGCCTCAACGCCCAGCTGTCAGGGGAAGGGTAGGTAGGGGGGGCCATTGCTGCCACCTTGACTTTCCGCGATGGTCTGTCTGTTGTTGGTCGAGTCACTAGTTATACCATGTACATCTACCCAAAGTCATATCCATTACGGATCACGACCTGCTTTGCTTGTTCGTGTGCGCACACGTAAATATCAATATGGTCGTGCATACCTAGACATCCTCTTTGGCATGTACTAAGTGATACATACCTACATGTCCATGTACGATGTACTGAGTACGGATACTGTCTGCGCCTCCTCCCCCTCTGACCCCCAATTTCCCCTGCCGAGATTGATCAAATTGTTCATGCCTTCTTGGCCCCACCCCTTGCTTCTTGCTTGCCTTGCCCCCCCCCCCCCCCCCCCCCTCCCCCCCGAGTCCCTGACAGTGTCTGGCTGCCTTGGACCACTCCGAAACCTTCCAGCGGGAGCCCATGTAAGGGCTCTCTCTCTCCCTACGGATATAGTAGTAGGTAGACCGACGACACCTGACCGGCGCCCCCCTGCTCAATTCGAGGCTTTTTTTCCGTACATCTTCCCGCGGGGTCTTCGACTGTCGATCGCCATTGCGGGGTCGTCACGCGGACCGGCAACCTGACGGCACAGCAATTGCCCTCCAACAACGAACCAACGAGGCGCCGCGGATGCACGTCGTCTTCTTCTTCTTCTTCTTCAGCCGCCTTGTGTGGCGCTTGACGCCCACAGCCTTCGCAGTTACGAGGGAACATGCAATGTCGGATTTCCTCCCCTCCCTTCCTTACAGCAAGCGGCCTTTTGCATCTTCTCTTTCTCCTCCCCCTTGGCGCTTTTGTCTCTGATTGGACGTCGCAGATCAACCCTTCCTGCACGTGTATGCTTGTTCCACGCATCCCTAGCTTCCAGGCTTATTCCAACATCTTTCTCTCCCCTTCTCCCTCCCTTTTGGTCTCAGGATGCCACAGAAACACGACCAATTCACACCCCACATCGTCGTCGTCGTCGTCGCCGCAGAAATCGCCCGGTGACCTCGAAATAGAAAGCGGGCCCTCTTCGAGCGAAGCCACAGCGCCCACAACAGAGATGCAACATGCGACGTAATTTTCCCTACGTATCCAACTGTTCTCGGACGCCCCGGGAAGCGGTTCCTCCTATTCGAGGGAAGGGTACAGTTCCAAGGCGCCGAGGTGGAGGCGACATCAAACACCAAACGAGGCCAGATGAACCAGCGTGACAATGTACGGCTCTGAGAAGACGCAAAACCCATAGCGCGTCAACCCACATCCCGGGACCGCCCGGCGTCCGACTCGGCCGGGTCATCAAGGCCTCGTAGCTTCGTCATCCCTCTCTCTTCCACAGTGACGGAGCCTTCAGCGCCGGCCAGCAAGCAGGCCTCCCTGGTCTAGCACAGAGGGAAGCCCCCTTCTGCCCCCTGTCTGAGAGATTCGCAATCCCAGCACGTCACACGGACTCCCGCCCGTCCCAATACCTACGTAGAGAAGGGGAGCTTCATCCGAATCCGCTCCCTTCTCAAACTCGACTATTGCAGATCCTTCGAAAAGAGAAAAAAAAAAAAGTCAATGACTTGCCGAGGTCGAGATCATCAACGGGTCGATCTCCGCGAGTGTGCGACAATCCGCCACACATGTCTTCTCAGCCTACGGACACTAATCCCTGGCCCAGCTACAGCTTCCCAAGTCCATCACCCATCTATCGGGACCAACAGCGCCTCCTAATCTAAACCGTATTACATGTCACGTTGCCGAGCTGACTGATGAGCGGCCCTTGGACGTATAGCACACACACACATACACACACTCGCACTCACACACCCTTACGCAGCACACACATCACACACACGCGCGCGCGCGCGCATACAATCACAATCACACTCGCACCCGCATGTGTGTGTGGCTGCTTCTTGCATCTTTCCACGTTGTGTCGTTGCGCCCACCGGGTTCGAGGTGAGCCATCATGTCTCAGAGGTCTCTGGAGCATGGCAGCCTTTCCCCTTCTTTATCCCGTCCGTCCCTCCAGTTCCACGTCCTCGGCTCCTCGGGGCGCCCCCCCCTCTTGCTCGTCGGCAGGCGTTCCGTACGCAGGCCCCCCACCCCCCGTCAGTGGCCGTTGGCGCGGAGGAAGGGGGCAAAGTCGGATCCGTTCCTGATAAGAAGCAACAGACTACTTGCTCTCACCCCGGCGTGGCCCGCAACGTCGTTCGACATGCATGGCTCGCCCTTTCTCACATCGACGGTCCCAAATGTCATAAACGCCAAATAAGCTCAAAAACTTGTTTTTTTTTTCTTTTTTTTTTCTTCTTGCTCTCCGTTCTCGCAATCATATCATGGATTCTTTAGTCATCATGGTCGTCATCATTATCATAAGCGCCGCGGAAAGCGTCACTGGAAAAGAGAACAGGTGGAAAGGGAAAGAAGAAGAAAAGAAGAAGAAAGAAAAGTGCCGTAGCATCATGGAATCCATCCTCCTCCACGTCCAGCCCATGAATGCTTCCCCTGAGAGAATCCACATGTCACCACGTCCCTCCTAGTTGTCCTTCCCTTTCCCTCTCAAACTTCCTCCAACCCAAACCCCCTAGGCCATCCGTCCGCTGGCATCAAGATCTGCCTCCGCCTCGCCAAACATGAAAGAGCCATCTGCACCTCGCGAGATTCGGCTCATGAGAAGGGGTCTCAGAAGGACATGCCCATCCACGAGATATATACCCTTTGCTGCCGTCCAAAATGCCAGAGAAAATTACGCTTCGCTTTTTGAGGCAAATGAAGGGGGGGTTGCTTTTTTTTCTTTTCTTTTTTTTTTCACGAGCCAGTCTTTTTGTCATTAACCCCTCCCTTTTCCCCACTCCTCCTCTTTTTTGTCTGTCTCGTGAGAGCAGGAGCGCAAGGAGAAAATAGCAAAAAAAACATTGCTGTGCCGCACCCCGCGTCTCCAGCCTGAAGTCTAACCGCCCCATCATATCTTTTGTTGCAATCTTTTGTGGTGAAACGAACGAGTAAGAGAGGGGAAAAGAAGAAGGGAAGAAACAGGAGCAGCCCGAACCCATTGCGTATCGAGCCCAACCATTGGAGAACGACAGCGGAAAACATCAAGAGCAAAATGGATGGTCGATCGGCCAGAGTCGCCTCGGGCTGTTGATCCGTTCAGAAGTAGCGGACGGCCTTTTTATGACTGGTACTGTACAACCCCAGCCAAGCGCCTGGTCATGAAAAATAAAAATAAAAAGTCTTAAAAGAGCTTGAACGATTCGGTAGGAAAAGAGGAGAGAGAAAGGACCCAACGGTTTTGTCCGTAATCCGAAAGTAGCCGGCCGGAAGGTATCGCAGGAGAGCAATGAAAAGATGGAAGGAGAAAAAAAACCAAATGTGCCGCGCGGAAACCATGAGTCTAAGTCGTCAAGTCGTTATGAGTCGTTGCCGGTGCAAGATTCGCATTGCTTTTCGCCAATATTGGCCCATCTCTCCCCACCCCAGACCGGGTGCCTGGGAGACGTTGGTTCGTCTTCGTCCGTATGCTCGGATTTTGTGGCCGGTCGATGCCTCTCATAGACACACCACCGACTGCCCCTTGCTACCAAGTCGGGCAGGGGGCACAGTCTGCCGGTCCATCTCAGTCAAAGGAAGCCGTGGAGCTGCTGCTAGAATGGTGGCCGGATCGACGGTGGCTGTCTCTCGAGCTGTGACTGGATGACGTGTGCCGGCTCTTCTTGGAACGGCGGGGAGTCTCAGTGGCTGGTAACCCCTGGACGATGCCGTTGCGAGCAAGCATGCCACCATTGACCGAGAAGTTGCGGCAGACCATGAAGGCACGCATGGCGGCGTTTTCCTGGGCCAGAGAGTCTGATTCGTACGCGAGATCCGTTTGGTACTCTCGCCCGTTGACCAGAACCAGGCAGGTGTAGCCATTGTGGTCCCGGTAGCACTCGTACGTAGGGTCCATCCATCCACGTCGTCGGCAAAGGCCTAGAATGCACCAATTAGTCCCCTGGTCTTTTTTATTTGTCAGATTCACTCCGGATCATGATGATGGTAGTGGAACTGAGCGGGATCGGCGAGTCGATGAGTGATGTCTGCATCCGAGCCCAACCCAAATCGCACCGTTTTCCATCTAGACTTGGAGCCCTGCGTACCGTTCCTTGGAAGGGAGCCGCAACACGAGGCTAACGTCGATCACGGGGCGAGACGCCACGCCCCGGCTTGTCGAGATCCGTCAGGATCCAAGAAACGCATGTCATTTCTGTGTCTTGAAAGCATGCAGGGGTCGGCACACGATCTGACCCGTTCACGACGGACGGCCCGGGCCCACTTATACAGACGATGGTGAAGAGGATGTTCAGGGAAGCATTGGGCTCCAACAAATCATCTACAAAAATCAATTGATGACTTACTCTCAAGGTACTGCATGTAGAAGCCTCCCATGCTGTCGGTGGTTCCCAATGGGTTGATTAGGAGGTAGGAAGGCGGCTCGGAACCGGTGGCAGGGGGGAGGACGTTGTCTCAAAGCCGGAGCGGGAGAAAAAAGTGAAGCAAGAGAGAGTAGACTCTTAGCCAGACAAGGGGATCGATGTCCGGACGCCGTGAGATGCAACCGAGCCCAACGGTGAGGCGAGCAGAGAGATCTGTGGTTTAGGACGGCCTGGGCTCGCACGCACTCCACGCACCACACGCCGAACTGTCTTTGGGGGGGGGAGGAGTTGTATGTCAGGCGTAGGGCAGAAATCCGGGGCGTGCTCGGGGGTAGGCGAGTATGTATGAGTTGGCTCAACGAGACTAAAAGAAGAAGAGCTGGGGCCGGTCGGATTTCGATTTGTTTTCGTGGTTTCCAGGTTGGAGAGAAGTAAGGCTTGGGGAGGGTATTGGGAGACGGGGGTGGGGGACAAGATGAAGAAAGCCGGTGGAAGGGGTGTTGTTGATGTGTTGTAACTCGTGAAGTGTGTGTGCGCGTATGCGTGTGTGCGTGTGCGTGGTGTGTAGTGGGTGGGTGGTGTTGTAAGTTAGGCTACGTATCCAGGGCTTCCGCTTCTTGGGTCGCAGGAAAGCATCGGAGCCATGAATGGCGAGACATGTGTCTGCTTTATTGCAGAAAAGGGTGCGTTCTCTTTCTCCCCCTCCTCTCTCTCTCTCTCTCTCTCGTGCTCTGGGCTTGTTAATGAACTAGTGCGGGGGCAGGGGGAGGGGGAGGGGGAGGGGGTGTAGGGGTGTGGTCCAGCAACAGATCCCGGGTCCAACATCAACATTTGTAAAGGTACATCAACCTGGCAACGATACCATCCGCAGCAGTGCGTGGTAATGAGAGCTACGGCGGCAACGGCAGGAAAGGAGGGACCGGATGAGCAAAAGAGGGGATGCACGAGGAGGAGGAGGAGGACGACGACGACGACGACGACGACAAGCAGCAGGGCGTCTAGGTAGGTAGGTAGGTAGTAGTAGGTAGGCAAGAAGGTACCTCAGCCCTGGTGGAGGTTATGGAAAGAGAGACGCCAAGTGGACAGGGAATAGGAAAAATTGGGCACTACCTACTATGTACGGACGGAAAGTACACAACGGGGTGGTTCTCTCCTTCTTCTTCTTCTTCTCCTTCTCCTTCTCCTTCTCCTTCTCCTTCTCCTTCTCCTTCTCCTTCTCCTTCTCCTTCTACTACTTCTCTCCCCTCCCGCTCCTTCCTCTCCTCGGTCTTTGGGCTCGAGGTGCAAGCGGCGATGCGGCTCTCGAAAGAGTGTGACCCATGCTTTGCTGCGTTGGCTCGTCTCGTCGCCAGTTGATAAAAAACCCACTGGAGACCAGACAACTCCACACACCAACGCTTCAAGGAGGGGAGGGGGGTACCAGCGTCATCGCTGCGCCAAGGGCCGGGGCAGCCCAGACGAAGATCTACCTCTGCTGAGAGGTCGGTCCTCTCCCCCCCCCCCCCCCCCCGGAGCTGGACAAGCCGCCGCGTCTCTGTGTGCGATGGCGTGGGTATTTTGTGCGACAGCACCCTGCTGGTAGCGAAAATAACCTCCATCTGCGTTTTTCTCCGAGTCTTCTATTTCAAATAGCGATGTCTAATGTGATTGCTCGGGAATCGCGCAACGGATGCACTGCCTATAGCGTGCCTACCTCCAGATTACCTGGACGGCGGTACGATCCTAGGACTTCCAGGGATGAATCCAATCCTTAGCTAGATCTGTCGGATTGGGGCGGGTCAAGCCGGCCCACCAAAGGCCAAATTCGCCTGTTAGTAGTCTAGTGGCCCGATCCCCCGGTCGCCCCATCCTCGTCTCCCTGGGCTGTAGCGAACGAGTATCAGGGACCATTGCTGTAGAATATTAGGTGGTGATTGTACAGAGGGAACCCCCGATAACCTTTTTCCCCTTCGGCCCTTCGGGGACCTTGCCGGCCATGATACTTCAGATGCTTCGGGTGCTTCACCGTCTTGGGAGCCCCGGCTGTGAGGTATTAACTGTGCAGCCGCCGGTCGTGCCGCCGACCATGGACTGACTTGCACTTCCTTCGGCTTTAAAAAAGACGGCTTGTGGTTTGCTGACGGCGTCGTCGTCAAGCAAAGGCGCGCGCCTCCGTCTGCATTACATGACTACATGACCGAAACTTTGCATCAAGTCTCTCTGACCGTGTGTGGCCCGCCGGGTCGCATAGCGGGCTGCTTTAGCTGCTCTAGGGCTACGTACAGCGGACAAAAACGCCAGTTCCGGCCGGAGGCGGAGGAAAGCCGAGAGACGAAAAAAAAAAAAAAGACCTGAAGAAAAAGGCAACCACTGACGAGGCATTTGTAGTTTTCAAAGCCGGTGGCGAAATGCAACCATTCCGAACAGCAGGACCCAATCTAATGGTCCCGGCTTCGTTTGGCTGTACCCTGCAGGAGACGACAACCGTATTTTGTACAGGAGCATGCCAAGTACCATGGACCCAGGACCAAGTCATTGTTCCTTACAACGTATGTAGTCTCTGGCTGAATTGCCTTTTGGCCCATGGCGAGTCAAAACGCCAGGGCATGCTTATTTCATTCTCTTCTGCGCCTCCTGGGAGGGATGTGCCTGGTAGCATCTGGACGCCACTATTCCAGTGAGTTTATAGCAAGTCAGAGGACGACTGCTAAGGAATTAAAGCCCCGAGCTTGTTGTGTGTTGACAGCGACTCATCATGTGCCCGTAGCCAAGCAGCAGCGAGCAGAGGGGCCGGTTAGCATCCGTCGACGTATGCTCGGATTATCATCGTGTCAAAGGTGCAAGCTTCTTCTTCTTCTTCTTCTCCCTCTCCCTTGAGGCTTGTTATCGTGAGTGTCGGACTCGGCGTGGTCCACAACCAATTGTCCATTGCTTTGTCACGGATCGAACATCGTGTTGCTCGTCGAGTCCGCCGATCATTGTACAACTGTGCGTCCATATGTCATAGGATACGTACGAGGCCAGGTACATTGGTTGCTGGGCTTGCGTGCATGTACAGACTGCAGTTGATTCCCAATGCTGCGGGGGCAATTTGTCGCAAACGGTGGGTGGGATTCGGACTCTGAGTTGTGCACTGCACTTATAGCAGACGTTGACATCGAGTCCCCTTGCTCCGCTGGTCATTTACCCCATGGTAATGCTGAACCCGAGGTAGAGGCATTGGAGACATTGTGTTTCCAACAGAGAAGGACCAAGAACTTTGGGTCGAAGAACTGTCAACCGCTCCGAGTTCGTCTGTGCCATTGTCAGGCAAAGGCTGGCCGAGCCAATTGATGCTAGATGGGACAGGGGAACGGCGGCGTTTGAATGGTAGGCGCCGGGCCCACTTCTGGGCATGGGCAATCCAGTGGCTCCCAATGATGTGCAGCGGTGGCGGGCGGTTCATCGTCAACGTCAAAATCGTCAGTCAAGTTGTCTAGTCGCGCAGAGCAGCGCTTATGGCCAGTAAGAGATGACGAACATCGAAATCTCCTTCGAAAATGTCGACAAATCAGCTGCAGAGAAAGTAGACCAGAGCCGATGGGTCATGTACCTATCTGTACACCAGCAAAGACCCCTTGCGATGACGGAACAGGGTCCCTCTATGGGGCAGCGAATCAACGTTCGCTGGACGGCCAGTCGGTCGTTAGCCCGGGGGCGTAAGCCAGGGTGCCGACTAAAATAGAGGCCAGTACTCCGTAGAGAGAAGAGCAAAGAAGAATAGACGTGGGCGAGGCATGGTTGGCGGCGAGACGCTCGCTACTCCGCTCCTCGTAGACTTGCTGCCGCTCACCACTTTCATGGGAGGTCGAGTATCGTTCCCCAGCCCCAAGGGAGTTTGATGGGACATACCCAGAGACTAATTATATGAAGGGCGTTTGGTAGCCAACCACGGTCAATGTTCATGGCCACCCCCCCGCGGACAGGATGCTGAGGTCGGTGAAGGGCTCATCTCTCATTGCTGCGAGGGGCATGGACGACGTGCATGAACCCTCCCAGCAACGAGGGATGGCTATTGTGAGTGGGTTCGACGGGGCGAGATCCATTGACGCGAGGAACTATGTCGATATTGGAGTGGGATGAGAGGAATGGGGCCGAAGGGGGTGTGCGCTGGCGGGTTGCAAGTCAAGATTTCATATGCAAGAAGAATGTCCCTCTCCGCTTCCCAATTCTTCCCTCCCTCTCCCTTTCTGGGTGTATGTATGGTGTGTGTGTGTGTGTGTGTGTAGCGAGAGTTGCAGCGAGTGCCGCATGGTACTTGAATCAACCGAGAGCCACCATCTTGCTGTAGGGTGAGGCAAAAACTAAATGGCACGAGAGGATAGAGGCTAGCGTGGAGTGGTTGGAGGGGTGTTAAAAAAACAAAATAAAAAAGGCCGAAGAGCCACGCGAATGCAAACCGTTGGATGGCCGTAAACGGACAACGACGGTGACAGGACCGAGAGGGGTGGGAGGACGGAGATAGTGACGGACGGTTCGAAGCCACAAGTGTTGTGAGGTTAGGTCAAGGCCAGGGACGGATGCTTGGAGCTGGCGAGCTCTGAATGGTTGTTGTCGCTGCTGCTGCTGCTGCTCCTGAGCGTGGGGTACGAAGAAGAACCTCGGCCATTGAGTATCATTTGTTCCCCTGTGTAGGGGTGAGTATGTACGACGCATCAAAGTACAGTTACTACATTTTATTATCCACCATCCATGGAAAGAGGCGGGTACAGATACCTGGGATGTTTTGTAGCAGCCGCCGCCCAGCCATATGCAGCGCAACGGCCGGTTGGTGCGCGCGCGGGAGAGAAAAAGAAAAAGAAATAAGGAGAGTTGGAAAAAAAAAAAAAAAGACTAGGCAAAGAGAGTGCAGGCCCATGGAATGCAGGTCATGCAATGATGAGTTGGCAATGCCGCTGGACGGTGTTGCTTTAATGGAGCTGGGGTGGCAGAAGCGAGGAAAAACAAGGCAGGCGAGACCTCGATCCAAAAGGCAAGGTACTTTAACTTGCTTGCATCTCTTTCCCTCACCTGCCTCATTGGCTTTACCTGAGATGTCAGGTGTTCTCACCTCCAAGTCCACCGATGCTGCCTTGCGCCTGGCATCTAGGTATCTACATTCGTAAACTCTGGTGCTTGGCAATCCCTCTCCCATACATACCTAGATGCACCTCCTGCCGTCCATTCCACACCCCCCGGTTCGCAACTGCGATCTGGCAATGCAGGGCAAATAGCGTAGAGGCCGCCAATGGGTGGTGGGCCATGCACGTTGGGTTAAGAAAAGGTTAGATTCATGGAACGGAGAGGTTGGCAGTTTGTGGCGTGCAGCTTGAAAGTGCAAGAAAGGAAAGGATCGGTCAGCGAGTCGCCCGTGCCTTCTTCCCGAAGCAATCTGGAAGCGGGAAGAAGGAGGAGGCGCCTCACTCTCTCACGTTCACTATTCGTACCTTCTTCCTCCCTCCCCGCCTCCACGCCTGCCTCCTACAGTTGGATCGTCTTCGCCGTCGACCGCGGAAGCCATGGCTTGTCGTTTCCATTGATAACGTAAGGTAGCTACACAAGAATCCCACTTTCCCTCCATGGACCTTCCTTGACAAATCTACGAAGCTGGGAAGGTGCTACAAACAAGGATCCCATCCCGCCACCTGATTCGACAATGGCATCTTTCAGGAACCCTGTCGTCGTCTCTTCTTCTAGTGTATCTGCTAAGAGTCGAACTCTTCCTCCGGCTACCCCCTGCGTCCTCCTGCCTTTAGGGGAATGACAGAGAGAGAGAGAGACAGACGAAGTGACATGACGTGACTTGACAGACAGGAAAAGCAAGCAAACGTTGCTGCTTCCCTTTGAGAAGTACCTTGTGCGGAGCATATTTCTATGGCCAACGTCGGGGTACTGGTTTCTCTGATGTTGCCCCACCTATAACACACATGTCTCAATTAAATCATGTCAAACTCAAGTTCTGCATGGACGTCTGCTACGAACCAAGACGCGTCCCAACGACCCTTCCGCAACCACGTCTGTTCGGATGTCCGTCTACTTGGAGGGGGGAAAAAAAGAAGGGAGGGGGGGACTCCTCCAGAGAGGCCTCTCACTCTCACCATCTCGGTTCCTCTGGTCGTCCTTTGTTTCACTGGGTCCATTATGAGACGTTGTCAATCCGCAGCAATCCATAAGATCGGGCTTTTTGTGACCTCAATATGCGGGATCCGGCGGCTCGGGAATACCAATATGTGATGACGCTGGCGTCCCGCTTGTGTATCATGTACTACAACCCCTCCAAAGCTGACCTGACCTGGCTCAGTAGCTATCGACAAAGGGGTGCGAGGGGCAAAAAGAAAAATCAACCAGAGGCATCAGGGACCCCTCTCTTTGCCAATCCATCCCACACACACACAACACCACCTCCACTTGAAGGAACAACACATCTGGCCTTCTTTCAACGTCACTCGTCGCATCCCCAAGGTGGCATATGGATAAACTGCCATCCAACACACCCACCAATGGACCCGGGAGGATGATAGAGGGGGTTCGCCAGAGTCCAAAAGGGCGCTGGTTCGCGAAGGGACTCCCCCGCTGAATCCATGTTGCACCACATACCAGACCGCCGTTCCGCCCTTTGACCTACGGGAAACCACGCCACGCCATCCTGTGACCTGCTCTATGTCTCCGTTCCACTATGTGACGCGAGAGCAGCATAAGCATGCCGCTCACCGTCGAGTCCAACCTGGCGGATCCAATCTCGACATCTTCTTGCCCTTGGCCTTGACAGCTAGCGACGCGTCCTGTTCCTTGTGATAAGTGGGAAGCTACATCACTTCTCGAGGCACGGGCGGCCAGTTTCGGCGGCCATGGATACGACTGAGAACCGACTCAGCTCTCGTTGCTCTCGATATCAGAGACCACCGAAAAAAGAGGGGCCGCCTGCATCTTGTTCATGTATGACAACAAGAACATCTGCGCCCAGGCCCTGTGCGCTGCTGTGAGGCGAGATGCGCCAATACAACCTCGCATGGCCGCTATGGGTCGAGTCATTCTGCTGGGGTTATCCACCGTGCTTGCAGCAATCAACACTCTTCTCCTATTCGATCTACTGTCCCCATACGCACAAGAATGTCGATCTAGTTAGTTTCCCTTGCTTCTAAGCGGTGTCAGGGCTGGCTGGCCTGGCCTTCCTCGGACCTGCCATCCCAAGACAAGCATCCAAGTCGTCCCATATCAACCTCGCAATGCCTGCATATAGTTACGCGTTGGTGGTTGGATACACAACAATCACACGGCAGAGACATCAAATTGGCCTGTTACAGCGGCCCGTGGCGGGCCAGCATGCCTGCCGACACAACTCTCAACGGTCGGATGCTGTTGCTGATCTGGAAAGAAAGTGTGTCTACTGCTTATTCCGACTCGCGGCGTCACGACCTAGTGGCCGCGAAATGTACATCATCACCCCAAGCCGGCTCAGCCTGGCGAACCGGCATGGATGGTGGGCGAGGTGGGCGAGGTGGGCGAGGTACAAGCCGAAGCAGACCTGCGCCGGCAGCCGATTGGCCTCGTTGTAGACCAGAAACGTTGTTTTGATATGTATTATCTGCTGCCATGACACATCCATCCACTCCGTGCAGGTTATACGTTCGACTCGAGTGCCGCAGCTAGCGCATGGATTCCTCATGCAACTCGGCCTTTCGGGAGGCCCAACATGGAACTCAACATGTATAATCACGACCGCCACCGCCGCCGTACTGCCGTTGATGAGTTGTCCAAAATATCACATACGGCCCCTGTCCGAGATCTCCTTCTCATGCCGCCGCTCGGGCTCAAGCTGCAGGCGCCGCTCCGTCGTGTTCGTAACGCAGACCCACTCCCTTTCTTTTTTTCCCTTTCTGGTGGTCTGGGGGGCTGTCAACAGGCGCGTCCTCGACAATCGCCGAATTCATCACGGAAACATCCCCGCCGCCCTACATGGCCCGGCCCTCTCTTTGTCCAGTCCACGTGACACAGAACGCCCAATGTGTCTCTTCCTACTGCCCCTCCCTCTTATACATAGAGGGGGGGGTGCCGGCCGCCTTGAAGGCGGCCATTTTTTCGGTGGCGGGAATTCAGAACCCCTGTCTGGACGCAAAATACGCCATCATGTCGTCGACGCTCTCCTGGGGGATGGTGTAGACGGGGTGGATCGTCCCGACGCGGTCCTCCTCGTCGAATATCTGTGTCCCATCGGTACTGGGCGACACCACCCACTTGGGCCCCGGCAGGATTGTCTCATCTTCGTTGACATATGTGAGATCCCACTGGTGCTGCGCTGAGCTCAGTCCCGAGAGGACATAGCAAGTGTGATACGCATCCGACGGCCTATATTGTTCGAGAAAATCAGCGACAAACCTTCCCCGGAGGCAAGCACTCGATCGCCATGTCTCACCTGCTGGGCTTGTCGCGAAGGCCACCACGTTTTGACCGGTCCTGGCCGCAGCACAGGATGTACCGGATCAGCCCTTCTCGGCTGTACAGGCTGCTCTGATGGGGAGAGAATCGACCCTCAATTGGCTGATCCTCAAGCTCGCTCGCACCCTTCAGCACGGCGTCGATCAACGGCCAACACCCGCCAACCCAGTGGCTGTAGCAGCCGTCGACGAGCTTGTTTGTACGGCCGCTGAAGCCACCCTCCGGAGCGTACTGCCGCGACGAGAGCCAAGAGATAAGCCGTGGAACGTCAAGGTATCTGTCACCCGGGAAGCAGAAAGAGTCAGTTGTGTGCTGCTTTCATGTCAACCCCTCAGTGGACGAGGGGGTGGGCTCACGGCTGGCCTGTACGTACTTTGGGATGATGCGGTGCGGAGTGTCCAAGATGGAGAGGCAGCCCAACGCGCAGAACGCATACGCTCCATGCGCTTCACCATCCGGCTTTCCCGATATTCCACCCTCGAACGTCTGGCCTTTATTGGGTGAGCGCGGGCGAGCGGGCGAGGAATGAGGCAAACAGAGCTAAAGCATGACTTACATCTGCGTACATAGTCCGCCAATCCAGTGAAGAGCGTGGGCCGCTCAGGCGTCCAGGCCGGCGAGTCGGTAGAAAGGTCTAGAGGGAGGTTCAGGAGGGTTACAATAACGGCTGCACAATATGCTCCCCTACAAACCTGTCAGAAAAGAAAGCAAACATGGCCACGGCGAGCGAGCGAGCGAGAAAGGGGGCCGGGGGG
This sequence comes from Colletotrichum graminicola M1.001, assembly GCF_000149035.1. Classification (NCBI taxonomy): domain Eukaryota; kingdom Fungi; phylum Ascomycota; class Sordariomycetes; order Glomerellales; family Glomerellaceae; genus Colletotrichum; species Colletotrichum graminicola. Next base: position 125,752 of record NW_007361075.1, read on the forward strand.
GGAAGGGAGAGCTGGTTGTCGTGTCAAACCCACCTGACGTCTACTTCTCCACCCAGTGTCATCTGAATCCCTCCGCTTGGTTGCTTGAGGGAGCAGAGCCACCTCCACATGGATTTCCTGTCTATGGCCTCGTACGCATCCTCACCGCCGACGATGGCGAGGGCGAGGACCACGGCGTATGTTGTAGCAAGATGGGAGTTCTGCCCGTGGCCACCGCCGATACCACCAGAGGGGTTCTGCATGGTCCGCACCGTCTTGATCAGGTCCTCCCGGTACACCGCCGTGTCGAAGCCCAGCAAGGCCAGGGCATTGAGGGACCAGTAAAGGAACCAGGGGCGACTGGCATCGGCGGCCACGTAGGGGGCGGGGAACCGCCCTAGCTGCTTCTGGAGGAACCTAATGTGATTTTCGCGGAGCAGCGAGGGGACGCCGTGGGCGTTGTACTCGATGTCGCTGTCCATCGCAGCCAGCAATGGGACACACTCCCGCACGGTCTCGTCCTGGGCCTGCGACGTGGCCGTCGCGAGCGCATCGCGCACGGGGGCAGGCGTCGTGAAGAGGTCTGGCACGACGGCGTTTGCCTCGATGCTCAGGACGTCATCGCTAGCGGAATCATCGACGAACTCCTCGTCCACGTCGTTCTCTGGCGGGCGTTGCGACGACTCGCCGGCCATGTTTGGTGCTGCGCGCTTGATGAAAGTGACTTTGGGACGGCGTTTGAGAGGTTTGATGCGGGGTCTCATCTCACTCGCGGCGGGAAATGGGAGTATGCAAGGCGACTGACGGACTAGTCGGTTCAAGGCCGCCACTCTCATTAACAGGTGAGCACCTTTTTTCTTCTTTTTCCTTTTTCAATATTACATTTCTGTCGGGGTCAGGAAGAGTGATTCCAAGCCGAGAGCACTGTTGCTTTGGGCAGTGACGATGAGAGCGCCCCACCTGCCAGCAGTGGTCGTGATGGAGTTCATAAAACTGGACTCCCGTGCGTTTGATTGGCCGCTATAGCACGGCGCTATTACTAAGAACGGGGATCCAGTAATCACCAAGATATCATCAAATCATGATATCAAGCCTCAACGACATGCACATGGATATAAAGTTTGTCTTCCGTTTAAATGTAGCCGGGTGTAACGGTGTCAAGGTTGATCCATCAGTCCTATTGCATGGCTAGCTGTCCGATATGGCTTCTGCCAAATGTTCAAAATGACGACGGTAAGGTACAAATCCCAGCTTTCCTTAGTGCGAGAGTCGATGCCGTTGGACCCAAACGTCCCAGAAAGTTGCTGTAAAAGATTTTGGCGGTTCCTAAGTCACTGGCAAAGGTTCTAGTTAATTACAAGGCATAGCTGGTCTAACCAAAGTCGATGCGTCTATCGCGCTGTACAAAAGCAGCCCATTATCACGACTTCTTCGACCATCGTGAACTTGATTGCTCGCAGTTGAACAAAAGTCTATAATTATTTCCTCAACAGTCTCTTATGCAAGGCCAATTCAAAAAGCAATAAAAAAAACTTGCCTTTAAATAGCTAGTCTCTCGTTAGTTCTCCCAAACAGCAATACAGAGGCAGAAACCAAAACATGCTCAAGAGCAATACTCATCATTAGTTAATTAGCTTCTTCAGAAACGTTACCCCACAAGCTGCTTGTTCTTTAGCAGCATGAGACTAGATACAGATATAATTACCATCAGAGAATAGTATAGGTAACGTATTGTTACTCAGATAGTGTCACAAGTTAGAGCACACAGTAGGGCATATAAGAACAGGAGTAAGAAAGGCTTATTCCTCTAGAAGTAGAGATATAAAGAAAGGATTCTATATATACATGTGTTGGTATCACAGGGATCGCAATCAATGTAGCTGTAATAGTATTAATTAACTATTAGTAGCTGGGTAAAGATGATGAGAAAGGAAAAGAGAAGAGGTTACTGCTATAGGTATTTATAGTGGTATAAGTAAGCTGCTAGGGTAAGTCACATAATAGTAAATTATATAACTATAGATTAGCTTTACTATTAAATAGCTAAATATCTTAACACTAGTAACTTTCTAAAGTAAAAGAAAATTACTATAAATAGCCTAGATACTACCTAGTAGCTAAAAAGCTTAAAAATGTAATAAAAATTAAAAGCCTAAAAGTATTTAATACTTTTTATTTATATAATTTATTATATAGCTTAAGAAACTTATCCCTTTATACTAATCTAAACTATCTTATTTCTAACTAGTTATTTTAGTGCCTTATTAGGTAATAATTTAGTAAATTTATTAGTAGGATTATTATTACTTTATATTTATTATACCTTATAGACCTTATATTACTTATATAACTACTAAAGGGCTATAATATTAATTATAAGCCTTTTTTTTTTATAGTCTTAAGCTTAATAAGGTACTTATAAAGTAAGTATAAGTTAGTATAAAGGATTATTAGTATATATAGTAGCTTAAGGTAGTTAGTAATTATTATAATAGTTATACTAAGTATATAAGTAATATTAGTACTAGTAACTATACTATAGATCTTAGAGGCTAGTACACTTTAGGTAACTTACTTATACTTTATTAAGCTAAAGTAAATAATATTACTAGTTATAGTAAATTTATTACCTATAGTAGTACTTATAGGTGCCTTATTAGTAAGAATAATAATAAATCCTAGCTATAAAGTAAAGTCCTTATTATTTATAAATAATTTATTTATAAAAATAAAAAGCTTTATAGATTTAAGGTTAAGTAAATAAAATAATAGACTATAGTTAAGGTTATTTATTTACTATATAATATAATAGTTAAGTGCCTTAATTTTATTTACGTTAGGTAATTAGTATTATACTATAATAAAGTAGTTAAAGCATACTTTAGGCTAGTAGACTAACGTAATATATACACTATAGGCCTATTACTTAATATACTACTTAAGTGCTTATAGAGATTCTTTATTAATAAGTTAAAGTCTTTTGCCTTAGCCCTTTTATTAGAGAAGGAGCTTCCTCTTAGTAGTTATAGATACTACGCTACTATTAAAAGTAAGTAGGTTATTAATAGTAAGGATTTACTTCTTCTTAGTAGTAAATATAGCCTTAGTAAGCTTATTAGCCTTATAAGTAAAGAAGGATTTATCTAAAAAGGTAATAGTATTATTAGTCTATATACTAATAATCCTAAAGTCTAGGCTCTTTATATTAGTAATTAGTAGGTATAGATTAAAAGTTAAAGTCTTTATTTAGAGCTTTTCTCTATAGTAGTAACTATATATTACCTACTAGTAAGTACTTACCTTTATAATACTATATAATAGCTTTACTACTTATTGTAAGGAAATAGAGATCTAGAGTACTTAAGTACGCTTCTGTCTTGTTCCTCTAACATTAGAGGAAGCAAGACTAGACCTTTTCGTCTAGTTGGTTGTTAACTAAGCAATTATCTTACAATTGTCTTGCTTCCTCTGGTCGTGGGTTCAAATCCCGACACGACCGCCGTTGCGTGCGCCTGGCCAGCGTACAGCCCCACTGTGCATGTGGGGGCCCTGACGGGACCCACAGAACAGGATTTTCTAGCCAGCCAGAGAGCGTAAGAGCTGTGGCGCCTGCCCAAGAAGGGCCCGCCAGATCAGAGTTTTCCAGCCAATAGGCTGATGCCGGCAGAGGCCGAGGAGCCAGCCAGAGAGCGTAAGAGCTGAAGAGGCCTGCCCAGAGGGGCAGGCCAGACGCCCAGAAAAAGGGACAGGCCTGGAGCTGATTTAGGCAGGCCTCCAGCGAACCGGCTGGTTAGGAGTGCTAGGCGAATTGCCCTGTGAGGACGCCCACTTGCTTTTACCTACCTAGAAATTCAGAGACGAATTTCCTAAGAAGGAGGGCAATTGTAAGGAAATAGAGATCTAGAGTACTTAAGCACGCTTCTGTCTTGTTCCTCTAACATTAGAGGAAGCAAGACTAGACCTTTTCGTCTAGTTAGTTGTTAACTAAGCAATTATCTTACACTTATATAATAGTGCCTTTTAGATAAAGGTCTTATATCTATAATAAAAGGTATATAAGAATTATATAATTTAATAAGGTAGTTAACTATATATATACCTAAGTAATATTATATAACTAAAGTAAGAAATTATTATTATTATAAATAAGAGATAAAGTAAAAGTAAGAATAAGGCGCTAGCTAGCTTACTAGATTATAAGTAACTAAGTAAGAATTACTTTTTTACTATTATTAGTATATTTTTAGATAACTAAGTAGGATTTCTTATATAGTTTTTTATTCTAGCCTTTTACCTTATTAATAATCTATAATTTAAATATTTATACTTTAGTATACTTATTCTTATTATATTAAATAAAGTAAAATACCTTATAGGTAATAAGCCTTTTAATCTTAGTAGTAGTTACTTACTTAAAAGGCTTCCTTAGGGTAGTAATAATACTCTTTTTCTATAGTTTAATTAATAATAGTTAGTTAGCTTCTTTTTTTATTAAGACGTATACTATACTTATAGTAGTAAAGAAGGTAATAGGCCTAATAGTAAAGCTAGTTTTATTAAAGAAATTAATATACCTCTATAAGTAGCTAGCTTTTTACTTTAGCTATAGGTGTATAGTAATAGTAATACTATTATATATTTTTTTAGTAGGCATAAGGATATTAGTAGGTAATAAGGCTACTATACTATTATTATTATTCTCTTTATTACCTTACCTACCTACCTTAAAGAGTAGCTATTATTACTTATTATAAGTATCTGTAAGGGGTTGGCCTGGTTACCCTTTATAAGGCCATGTGTGGTGCATTTCAGGCACTTAGTGCCTGAACTGGTTGATCTTTTGGTAATGCCAGAATGGTCTATTGACAGGCGTGGCACACCACCCATACCTTTACAATTGTTCAGGCACTAAGTGGGTCTTCTGGCTGTTAACAGGGGCTGGGTTCGAATCCCGCCTGTTGAGACTCTCTTTAGTGTAGGCCTTAAGGGGCTGGAAGGTCATCAATCAGTGGATTGGTTGGCTAGGCATGAATGAGGGGCAGCTTACGTTAGGCTCAGAGGGACTGATGTGCGATAGGCAAGCCTAGCGCCAGCCGGGGGTCCCCCAGCTGTCGCCAGGTGCCAGGCGCCCAGGGCCTTCGGGGTTAACATGACCTTATGCTCCAGCGCACGGTTACCGGCGCCAGTGCGTGTACGTGGGCCTGAAGCGACTCAGGACGCGTCGCATTAGAAGGGGGGCAATTGTAAGGGGTTGGCCTGGTTACCCTTTATAAGGCCATGTGTGGTGCATTTCAGGCACTTAGTGCCTGAACTAGTTGATCTTTTGGTAATGCCAGAATGGTCTATTGACAGGCGTGGCACACCACCTATACCTTTACAGTATCTTTAAGGTATAGTTTAATAATAGTTAAATAAAAAGTTTATAAGCCTTAAGGGAGGTTAATAGTATAAGTAGTCTTATTACTAGTAATAAGGTAAAAGAGGCCTTACTAGCCTTTTTTCTTACACTAGATATAGACTATAGATTAAAGTAAAAAGGCTACTATTATAGTAGTATCTAGGCTGTTATATATAGTTACTACCTTATTAACTTACTTTTTTATATAAATCTAGTAAATAGCCTTTATTACTTTTCTTACTACTTTAGCCCTTTTAAGTAGGGTTAGTAAAGGTAGTAATAAGTTAGAGATTTATAGGTAGGCGCTAAAGACTAGTAGTGTAAGTACTAGGCTATTTAGGCTAGCTATATTATTAATTACTTTAATAGCTAGCTAAAAAGTAACCTTAGGTATATAGCCCTTACTATAAAGGATATTATATATATATTAAAGGGGTATATAGTATCTTTTAACCTTACTAATACTATTATAGGCTTTAATTAGTATTTCTTTAATATTAATATAAAGTAACCTTACTAACTACTTAAATTTACTAGTATAAAAGTTTAGGCTAGTATTAGTAATAATCTAGTTAGGTAGGCTAAGGTAGATATTAATTTAGTATATCTAAAGTGCCTCCTATATATACTTTATAGTAATATTTTTAAGTAAACAGGCTGCTTAGAAGGATATTATAGTATTAACTATATATAAGGCTAGGTAGTTACTATTAAGGTAAATAATATTAATAATAATTTTATAGTTAAAGTTATATTTATTATTATATAAAGTAAATTTAAAGTAACTAGGTGCCTTTATATTTATCTAGTAGTAGTAGTAGACCTTAGTTAATTTCTTTAAGGCTATAATCTTAACTTTATTACTAGATTATTAGAGGACGTAATAAAGCCTTTTAACTAATAGGTAGCTAAAGTAATAATAAATTTACTATAACTTAATATCTATAAGATAGTAGTAGGTAATACTTTACTTATATTAATTAAGTAGTATCTATATATAGCCTTATTTATAGATAGTAAGTATAATAGTATTACCTTAGATTAGCTTATTAGTAAGGTTATTAAATTTAATACTATACTAATTTATATCTATAAGGTAAAGTAGAAATAAGGTATTTAATAGTATTATATAGAAGGTTAGCGTACTAAAGGGGGTTAGTATATTAATTACCTTTTATAATTTAAAGTAGTTACTACTACTAAAGCAGATTTTTACTTTACCTGCTTATAACTTATCTATAGCTAGATTTCCTTTTATTTAGTAGTAAAGGGTAAGATACTACTTATATCTAGCTGTTAAATATTTAGCTACACTAGAGTTAGGTATAATACTATAGAATAAGATAAATAAATATTACTTATTAAGAGTAAAGACGTCTACGTTAGGTAGCTTATTATTATATAGATTCTTATATAAGGAGTTATCCTTTATAAGAAAATAGGTTATAGATTAGTTATATAGTAATAAAAAAAGAGTAGGCCTATTAATAGTAAATAAGTTAAAGAATATTATTAATATATAAAACGTAGTATCTAATTCTTTATCTTTATTACTTTTTATATAGTTACCTTCTTTATCTAAAGTAAATAGCTTATATCCCTTAAAGTTAGTTATAAAGTAGTTAATAGCTTTAGGTAAAAAGTCTATTAGATACTACTCTTTATACTTATAGTAGGCTTATTACCTTTTGTCTTTTAAGTGCCTTATTAACTAATAGTTAGGCTTACTATATATATAGTACTTCTTTATAAATAATAATAAAGGTAAAAGAGGTACTTATTACTATAGATTACTATTAAAAAAGCACTATAGTATAAAGTTACTATAGCTATAGTTATATTAGCTAAATTACTAGTAACTTTACTAGCTATTATAAGTATAGTTAGTCTAGTATTAATTATCTACTTTTTTAGTTAGGTATTAATATATAGGTTATTTAAATTATATTATGTTACTAATTACTAATTAAAGCTAGCTATACACGCTAGTAAACGTTAAAAATAGATTAAAAAGGGTAAGGAAGTATTCTTCTATCTTATAGTAAGAGTTAAGTAATTAGTTATAGAGGGCTATATTAGATAAGGTACTAATCCTTATAACTATTCTTATAAGGGTAGTTACTCTCTTAATAAGTAACTTTAGGTATTTAGCCTTACTTTTATCTAGATTATCTAAAATAGTCCTTATTAAATTAGTTCTTTATAGCTTAGTAAGGTAGGCCTAAAAGGTTTTTTTATTTTTAAAATTACTTCTTATTTATATAACTATAGTAATAAAGTTAGTCTAGTTATAAAAATAGTTAGTATAGTACTTTACAGCCTTACCTTTAAGTATAATAAAGAAGGCACTTATAAAGTGCTCTTACTAGATCCTAGCCTTTATATAGTAGTTATAAAAGATTATAAGCTTTAATTTAAGTAACTTATATACCTCTTTACTATACTTTATCTTATTAAGGTATAATTTAATAAGGTTAGTAAGCTAGTAAGTTATAAGTAAGGTAGTAGTAACTAGTGTAACTAATAAGTAAGGGTAAGCGTTACTAACCTACTTAAATAGTAAAGAAATAAAATTTAGGTTATTATATAATAAGGCTAGATTAATAGGCCTTTATTAACCTTCTTAGACTTAAGTAACTTATACTAAAAAGGTAATAATATAAAAGGGGCCTAGTTAATCTTATATTAATATTATTTCTAGTAGTAGGTCTATAATATCTTATATAAAGTTAGGTTTATTAATCTTTAAGTAAAAATCCTTACTTCTTTTTTTCCCTTCTTTAATATCCTTAAGTGTTTATACCTTTAGATTATTAGCCTTAAGGGTATAGTAGATTTATTTAGTAATAGTTAGTAACTTTACTATTAATACCTATATACCTCTATATATTAGGTAGTCTTTAAATTTAATAATAGTTTTATAAGTAGTACCTTTAAAAGTATTAAGTAACTATTTTTTAAAGTCTTTAGTAGTATATCTCTATAGCTATTAACTATATAGCTATATAAAGCTATATTATATTATTTAAAGTATAATAATAGTACTTAAGGCGTTATATTACTTAACTTAAGTAAGGCTATTAGGAATATTAGCTAAATTAGTTATACCTTATAGTTATATAATAATAAAGGGCTAGCTACGCTTTAAGATAAGATATAGATCCTTAATATCCTATAGATAAATATACTTCTTTACCTTAGCTAGTACCTATAGTTTACTTTACTTTTTACTTAGTTCTTTTTTTACTATTATTACCCTCTATTAGCCTTACTAACTGTAACGATATCCCTGGGCTAAGGGGCGGGATGCCCATGGATCGGTTAATCGCCGGCCGATCGGCGATATATCGGCCCGGCTGGCAACACACACACATATATTACCCTTCAGCCTGGCCAGCCAGCTAAAGTGGCTAAGTTGAATTCTACATCTACAGATACCCCTACCTATCAATTAATCAATCAATCTATCAATTCAACCTCCATCTTCTTCCCTAATCTAGGCTCTTAGCCAATACACCTTACACTAACCTTTTAATTATAAGCACTTACTTCTTACTTATAAGGTTAGAAGTAAATCTATATATTAGAGGAATTACTACTATTAGTATAAATAATAGTAAAATAAATAGATAAATAATATAATATAAAGAGGTATAAGTAAAAGATAAAGTAAATAAAAAAATAAAATAATAAATAAATAGATAGTAGTAGATAGCTTTAAGGAGGCCTTACGCTTTAGTAATATAAAAAGATAGCTTTAGGGAGGCCTTACACTAGATCTTACTTAAAGAATAAAAGGAGACATATACTACCTCTAAAAAGAGATATATATAGACCTTACTTTTTAGTAAGTAAAATACTATAGTTAAAGATTTTTAAAGAAAAAAAGGTAAAAAGTTAAGGTTATATACTTTACTTAAAGGTAAATAATAAGTAGTCTTTTTAAATTAATTAAAATAGTAAAGTTAAGTAAAAGTTATATTAGTTACTAATAACTATACCTTACTTAAAAAAAGAGAAAAAGTAAGGAGGATAGTATAGTTATTAATAAGTATTTAAAAGATAAAAAAAAGTAAGTAAATTAAGGTAATATAAGTAACCTTTACTTTTTTTACCTTACTTAAAGAATAAAAAGAGGTATACTTACTAAAAGTAACACTTAGCTACTAACTATTTAGTTAAGGAAAAAAGTTATAATTACTATAAGCTACACCTAGCTAATAATATAATATTAGAAGTATATAAAGGTAAGGTTAGTAAAAGCTATTTATTTATAAATACTATATTAAAAGCAGATTACTTAGGTAGTTCTTACTTAACTACTTTATATTTAGTCTTACTAGTAAGATCTTATTTAAATAAGAACTTATAGAAGTCTATTTACTTATAATCTTATATAGGCTGTTACTACTATATTAAGATAAAAACTTAGTAAGATAAAAATCTTAATAATTAAAAAAAAAAAAAGTTAAAAAAAAAAGAACTTAAAAAAACTTAAGTATAAAAAGAAAATAATTATACTAAATACTATAAAGGTTATTAGTAAGTAAGTAGTATATAAAAAAAAAACTTCTCTAAAAGTAATAAAGTTAATAGTAGTAATAGTAGTTATTATATAGTAAATATAAGGCTTAAAGGGTTATTTACTAGGTATTATAAGATCTTAGGTACTAATAATCTTTAGGCTTAGTAGCACTTTAATACTTTAATCTAAGCTACTATAGTAAGTAAAGTATTATAGCCTTTTTTAATAATCCTTACTAATCTATAGTAGTAGTAATTATAAAGTTAACTACTAATTAGTATTAGTATTATAGGGATTATAATTAATATAGCTATAATAGTATTAATTAACTATTAGTAGCTAGGTAAAGATAATAAGAAAAGAAAAGAGAGGAGGTTACTGCTGTAGGTATTTATAGTAGTATAAGTAAGCCGCCAGGGTGAGTCACGTGATGGTAAATCACGTGACCATGGATTGGCTCCACTATTGAACAGTTGAATATCCCGACAACATGAGTGGTGCGAGTAATGATTGAAACACCACGTGATATGGAACCTGACAGACCGCCTGGTAGGTGCTGTATGAAGCTATCGTGACAGGTGGCGTAAGCATCAACCTAAAGGCGAGTGTCGTCTGTCTGGTACTTGTTGACGGAGTCTGACTCCCTAGACCGCTTATAAGAACAGGTTTTACTCGCAGTCAGGGGGATCTTATAACCTCGAGTATACGTTGATACAATGAGTTATTTAGGTGAATTGATATTTTGTAATATCATCACAAATGTGTAACCCGTCTCCTGTATCGTAGGGTGCACGGGCAGATTGCAGCGTAGTTCAAGGTAAATGTGGTGGGCGAACTGCCTCTATAATTTACGACTTCAATTACACGCCCACCGTAGTGCTTTCCAAGACGTGCTGTTTATGGAGTGACTGATCGTCCAGCCAAAAGCAATATTCTCCCTCACAACTACCTGGTGTTAGCGCATGTCGTTCGTGGCGATTGCAACGTACGCCAAATCAGGGGTGCTTTGGTGACGATTTTACTTTCTGATATCCAGAGACATTGCGCTCTGTTGCTGTATATCTGGATTGGAAGAAAAGGACGCTATTTAGAACCCGCCTGACTGGGCTGGATGTCGAGGCCAAATGACCGTGTAGATGGGTAGCTGCCCACATGACTGACCGGTCTCAGCCACATGATTCCACTGCTGCCAAGGTATCCGGCAAATTCAATATGTCGCCTGTGCAAACCTTGAGGTTCGAGTGGGGAGATATACTAGTTAAGAAGGCCGGTTTCATCTTGTCCAGCTTTCATAGCATCTTCTGGTCCATCGTGACTTTAAAACATTGCCCCATCGTTTACCAGGAAGTCAGTTGCTCAGATACAGCCGAGCGGTTGGTATAGCTGTGAAGAAGTGGTGCTTGTCCTCGATGTGATTCAAGGTCTTTGCGAGGTCAAAGCGTTTGACCAACAACTCTATAGTAGATGGCCGGCTCCTCAACGCCCTGGGCTGTCACGCATCTCTCCTGCCAGGGACAAGATCCAACCTTGATCGAGTAGCAGTTTTACCGCAGCATCATGCCCACTCAAAGATGTGATTTTGAGGGTTGATACTCAATGAGCAGTGTAATTTTCTATCTGTCACTTTTCTGGAAAGGAGGTTTGCCCCTCAAGCTGAGCCCCCGAGATAAGCTGCTTGCCATGCGTTGCCAAAGAGTCTTCGTAGTTCTTTGATACCCGATAACCTCAAAGAGAAGAGTAAAATTGCTTCTCCTCTTCCTTTATAAGGTGCCGCTTGCAAATGCTCCTTGGCTCCCGAGATTGCAAGCAACTGGCACTCATGATTCGGTGTCATGCAAAGTAGGCCATACGCATTTAGAACGGATACAATTCATTTTAGTCTTGAGGGGCAATACATGACATGCAATACAATCATCTTTTTATCAAGAGTACCAGAACAGTCGTTGAAGATATAGGATGACCGGGGAAGCATGAACGATGCAGTTGAATACAGACAACTGCAACGCATCTAGGATCCTACAGATGCGTCTCTAGAAGAGTGTACTCGTCAGGAGAGGCCTCCGAACAAGCTTTACGTCGTCCTCTGGGCCATCAATCCATGCCATCCGTGTATCTGTGAGGCTAATGGCATCCTACAAAGACCCCCGGTGACTGCGCTGTTGGAGACCGATACTGAGAAAGTTGGATGTTGGTTAAATGCCGAGGAGAGAGATAATAGTGCACAAACTCAACTTCGTCCGATCTCCTCTCCGCCAAGACCCGAAACTATATTCATCCAATTCCTAGTACCATCCGATGCAGAGGCAGACGTCTTACGCCGTGTCATCCCAACCTCAAGGACCGTGCTTGTGCGATCTCAAATTCAACAATAAGACCAACCAAGCGGGACTCCCATTGAGGCAGTCGTGAGGTATGTACTGAGCCGAGTCTCGCAATAAGTGGACAGCCCCGTCCGGCTCACAGCATCTATTTTTATTGTTGATGATGTCGAAATCGGCCAGGAGAGTCGTTGCGCTTGCTGATGAGATGAATCATGTTCGTCCTTGTCCAGTGCGGCAACGAGCTTACGTCTCTCACGGTCGTGTCTGTGTTCTCGTGGAGCCTCGAAGCAAGAAATGAGGGCATGCCCTCGATAGAGATGCCGGGAAGAATGCTAGAGATGAGACAGGCTTCATGAGGCACGTTGGGCTGAGATCGGATGCGTGCTTAATGGGCTGGAAACACTCGCCTTGCCACAGCTCAGGAGACCAACGACCAGCTTGTGATATAGTCTTGGTCGACGGCAGCTTTTCGCGAGAAGCTAGGAAACGCATGAGCCGCTTTTCTGCCACATCGAGACTGGCTGCAGCATAGCAGCAAGACGGACTATGAGCTCGAAATTGTTGGACCCAGCTTCAACGGATGCCGTGTGTCCCATAGTCATTATCTACCATCTCCAACCCCTCACTTCCTCGACCAAATGTTCGACGGATTAGATTGAAATAGGACACAAGTACAGACATCAGAGAACCCAGGGACCAGCTCACAGAAAACCACCGACTCATCGACACGCCAAGCAGCAACGTGGGTACCCGAACCCTCAATCTAATTCTGGAACCCCATCGTGATTCGTCTTTCTCCCCGGCGTACAAAGTCGGCAATGACGCAACCTCCACCCGAAGAGTTTCATGACAACACATGATGGAGATGATGTAAAATGACCTAAGCAGTGCCGGCGGCAGCACCTACTTTCAAGAAGGGGTAAACGGCTGCCTGCGGACGATAGGGACGGCGTGGTGTCCACACACACACACACACACACACACACCCACACACACACACACGTTGTGTGCGGCATTCAAGTTTTTCCGCCCTCGCACCGCCGAGCGGTCAGTCCTTGCCCGGGATGCGACTGGAGCCAGCACATCATCGTCACGTCCCTGCATGAGCCAAGGAGCACGTATTTCGCGTGTGTTGCTCCATTCGAGAGGATCCGGATATCTTCAGCTGCGTGCACTTGCCGGCTACATTCAGAGAGTAACCCCCTCCGTTGTTGGGGAACATTCCGAGCCCACCGCAAGGTATTAATTGCCTTAATATGATTGCGGTCTAGACGTGGTGGTAGGCAGACTGATAGACGACGCTGGAAGCGATTGCAGAGCCTGAGCCACCCACTCACACACACACACACACACACACACACACACACACACACACAGCCTCTAGCATCAACAATAAGCGGTCAAGATCTTTGAGAGATCCGAGCGCGTTTTCACTAGAGGTGGACGGCGCCGTGGTGACATTGAGGCGCCATACAGTAGTCGGCTCGCGAGCCAAGCCCGCCAGGAAAATCCGCCGAGGACTACCATCGGCAATGAATTGGCTACAACGTGCATCGTACCGCCATCTATAATCTTAATCGGTGATGGCGGCCGCGAGAGGTGGAAGCGTGATTAAATGGACCGAGGAGAAGAAGGAGGTCTGGTGTCCCGCGTCGAGAAAGGAGGGGTCGTAGGAGGGGTCACGGTGGCCAATCTGTCCCATACGCAACCAGCTATTACCGACATCCCCATCCCAATTGGCCTTCCCGTGGTTCAACTTAAACCCTTATCGACTCGACGAATGGATTGCCACTTGACAAGCTATTTATCGCGGACTCGAAGACGAGCAAGGAACTAAATTAGGTTGAGCCGACGTTCCGGATTGATCGACCATAGCCTCAAATAGTCGCCTGTCTTCCAAGAGTCCAGACAGTAGCGGGAAGCATTACTTGCATCACGGAAATGCAAGGAAGACAGCAGGCTGACAACGTCCTCGGGGCGAATCCCGCCAACGTTCAACAGACGGGTCAATGTGATTGGCCGGCGGGCACCTCCAGGCGTTTCTTCCAGATGGAAAATCTCACACCGCAATTCGAAATCCAGGGGATGTCTTGCGGCAGGTTTCTTTTGCCGTTCAAGAGGGCGGGAACGGAAGAGGGGGGCGATGGCGGGGAGAGACGACCGTACCTGAGCGATCCCCTTGCCGGGCGGCTCCTCCAGAGCTATGGCTCTCATCCGCATCGCTGCTGCTGGACTAGGTATTTCGTTGGCCTTCTTGCATTGCCCCCCCCCCCCCCCCCCCCCCCCCCTCTCCGGTGCCGGGCCGGATTTGACCATGAAACTGTGATTCACTTTGGCACGAGGTTCGCAGCTCAAACGAGACAGATGGCTTTTCCGACAACAGGTCCTGGGCTTTGTGGCGTTTGTACGACGTAGACTTTGGCGGATACGTGATTGAGACCACACGCGTGGCATCTCGATTCCTCAGAATACCTCATGTCCAGTGAGCGATTGTCCGGTTCGTGTGGAGTCCGACCGACCAAACAACAGGTGGCGGAGAATCCAAGATGGTTAGAGGTAGAGAGGGCATGCAAGATGATGTGCCATTTTTTATGCCATAAATGCGGGCAACCAAGAAGAGGCAACTGGCACATGAATCGCCATCGCCGACTAGAACGGTGTGCCTTTGCAAGTGGACATGTCGGAACAACCATGGCCTAAGAAACCCGACGTCCATTGCCCTTATCGCATGTGGCTGCTGGCAGGGTGCGGCCATCTTGGTGGACTGGAGGAGCTGGGAACAGGCCGTATCAATCGGGGAACTGGCGCAGATCTGATGTGGCTTGTTCACAGGCGAAGCCAATTGAGGGGAACATGCTCTCGCGGCAAAGGAGGGCTACATATCCGTACATAATAGTGAAAAGAGGCTCCCGCTTGTGCCGTTGATCGCCTGCTCAAAGCAAGAGGGGTCTTTCGAGGTTGGGATGCACCCTGATCCGAGCAGCCTCGCAACGCATCTCCATACATGATCCGTGATAGGGGGTGGGGATTAGCCCGTCGTGTTAAGCTGCCGCTGGCTGATTGCCCGCGCAGTGTCAAGCCCGGCTGCTCGACGAGCAAGCCTGGACCCTGTGCTGCGACTTGTTTCGTCATCTGCGACTGGTTTGTTTGGCAGGTTACGGGTTGCGCACCCTCCTTGCTCGTGACGAGCCACTAGTTTATGCACGGATACACATGCTTCGTACCATCGAGGAGGAATATCTGCTGAAGCCTCGCAATGGTCTTTGGGCTGGCACTCCGCGATCCACCTGGTGCTCCCTCGGGCTAGACCGGATCTTCTAGCCAATCACGGGGAGGGTGACGACCTTGACAGCCAGCGAACCGTCGAACAATTAGGCGCATGATTCAGCGATCCTCCAGGAAGAAACTATTCCCGTGAGGAGGTTCCCACTAAACCGTACGACCCGTTCACCGTGCCATGGCAGCATCGCGTATCGCCCATCCGTCACGACCAGGCAACCAGCTTTGAGGTCTCTGAATTGTTCCAAAATAGCCCGAGGCCAGCTACGGATGGTCGAAGCCGGCCAGCCAGCATGCAGGAGAACGCCCCTTTGGGGGGGGCTCAGGGCCCAGCAGAGGCGGGGTCTGCCAGAAGGCAATCCGGACGCAGGTTGTCTCCATGATGTGGGGAGGGAGAGGGGGCCTTGGAGACATCAAGTTCGTTCCGTTGCCGCCAAAATCGCTGGGCCATTGGTAAAGGTGGCTTAGTCCACCTGCAGTCTTCAGCGGGGCCATGGAGCGATGGTACGGTTCATCGGCCGAGGGGAAGACTGCGAATGCCTGCGTACACGGCAGCCGGGGTTTGTGAGGAGCGTGCAAGGTCTCGTGGTTCGTCTGGGTTTTTATTGAGCCGACTGCGAGCGGCTGCGTCGTCTTTTGAGCTACTCGGCATGCCTGTATTCGTAAGGGTGCCCCGGGTCCGTATTTACAGAGTGGTGTATCGTACGAACACTGCGAACTTGCGCAGGCGTCTGGACTAGGGAACTGTTGTTATCCACTGCAGTGGGCTTCCCGTATGAGAAGATTTTCATGCTTGTGTTTGCTAATAGCGATGGTACACTAGATCTGCGGCAACTCGCGATCGAGACCTTGCGTAGCAGGCGAGTCGCCCATGGTTGCTTTGGTCCATGCTCGTGGGGGCTCTGGTTATGGTGGGTGGTGGTATTGTACCGTAGGAGGCGGGGCGGGTTGAAAACTCCGAAGGGTCTAGTCGGTGTTGAGAGGGGTGCGGCCCTGATTCTCCCCCAGCCATGGTGGGCTTGGCATCATGGGAGAGGGTCCAAGAGAGCCAGGTTTCCCGCGGACGAGGACTGATTGATTTTTATTGACCGAGGTTGCCCAGCGGGCGGCCCGGTCGAAAACCTTGGACTTGTTTGCTCGGTGTTACCGCTTGTAGAAACAGGGCGACAACGATGCCACTTTACTGATGTCGTCGATGTTGGTTGTCAGGGGGTTGGACATGATGCCACTCATTCATGCATGGATACAAGCAACGACGATACACAGTGTGTACCTCTCGGTGCGGACGAGACCCTGCCGGAACGGAGGACAGAAGAGAAGAGAAGAGAAGAGGGAGGGGGCCGAAGTGCCGTTGATGCGAGGTGCAGATAGAGTTGCCCGTTGGCAGCCGGTCCATTGCCGTGAGGAGGAGCTGATCGTTTCGTAAAAGGTTAGGCTGTGTGCGCCTTTGCCTCTTCATTGCCCGTTTGGCACTGTGTACTGTGCTGTGCTGTTCTTTGACTTGACAGCTGCGCCGCTTCGTCGCGTCGTTGCGAGTCGCACAACCGCCATTCATTGTATACTTCCAGGCCACCCACATGGAGCTACCCTAGCATGTACGACCCAAGGAAGTAAACTATTTACTTACAGTGGCTTTAGGAGGACGGGAGCACGGCTGGATGCTGATCAAATGGTGCCCTGATCAGCCACCGGCCAACGTCCGTGGGTCGTGTATTGTACCTGTATGTAAACTACTACTACGTATTCCGCATCGCAAGAACGGACGAATGCTTCGGGGGGGCAGCCCGACCGGCTCTATTTTGCACAGTTGCAGATCGGGGTGACCCTGTACAGGCAGAATGCATAGCGTACGCAAACACACACCATCACCCATCTATCAGTCAGTAGTTCAGTCACTTCTCGTCCAGCCCGGAAGAGGGATCGACTTGGGGGATGACGCCGGACGCTTGTTTTGCGATAACCGCTAAGAACGGCCGGCGGTGGCGGCTGCAGCAGCGTCAAGTGAGCGAGAGGCGAGCGAGGCGTTGTTGTTGTGGGCAGCCGTTCAAGCTTGCAGCCCAGTGCCGATGACCAGGTCCAGCTGCAGGCTCGTGAGGGTGGCTCGTCCGAAGAGAAGAGAGCGAGAGGTCCAGTGGATCATTATCCGGAACATACGGAGTACTGTTTTAAACTACTGTCTCTTTGACCCTGCGTGCTGCAGGCACGAGGAGAGCTCTGGAATGTGGAATCCGGATCAGGAGACTGCGTGTGCATTTTTGGTGCGGATACTGCAGGAGACAAAATGAGTGAGAGACGGAGAGACAGAGAAGCGAGCCGTTGGAGCCGCCATGACCGATTTGTGTGCTCGTCAACACCGAGGCAGTAGCTGTACTCATGAGTCGTGACAGAGAGCAGAGATACGAGGCGGAGCAGCGTTGTTTAACCACGGTAGCAAAAGTGACTATCGCCGGCGATGGTTTCCTAAATGTGTATCCGTACGGATACAAGTGCGAACCATGGCGAGAGCAGAGGTAAGAGTGGCAGTGAGAATGAAAGTGACTTTACATGGATATCACGACGGTGGAGAGGAGGACAAGGTCGAGGACGAGGACGAGGACGAGGACGAGGAGGAGGGCTGGTGGAAGGAGGGTTCAGAAACGTCGCCAGAGGCGGGAAAGAACGTTTCCATTGACGCTTCCAAGGTGGAGGGCAGTGGGAGGCAGGTACGTACACAATGGATACCTACCCTGCAAGGTACGTATCGCTCCCGCTACCTACCTACTACCACCTAGATAGGTACCTACTCAAGCACTGATGGCGGCTGCGATAGCGGGAATGTCAAGTCCCGTTATGTGGAGGTGGTAGGCACTGTATTGGGTACGTACCCTTGAGAGCTGTCTGGTCTCGCTTTTTTCTGCGCCGTCCATCCAATATCAACTTTCCAGCCATTCTGCCATGGACAGGGTCTGATGGGACGAGGGCCCAGCATCTACACTAGCCAGCCCAGCCCACTGTTAGCGACACGATTTGCAACCGCCCATCCCGCCCACAGTTTCTTACCCGCTAACGTGGAGGCTTGGCCAGCCTGCAAAATACAGTATCGGGTCACTTATAACACGGTCTCGCTCACACGGAGACGCATGGCTGATTGGACGAGCTCGGTTTACAAAGTGGTCCTCGTGAGCAGCCGCCCCCCCCTTCCACCTTCCCAGCATTATCCCCTCCCCCCCATCCGCCAACCCTCCTTCTGGTTTACTGGCGCAACTAGAGCGGCCATCCCCCCCCGGTCGTCCCCGCTCCACACTTGTGCAGCTGCAGAAGGACAACCGGCCCCGTTTATTGGCTCTGGCTCCCGGCCGGGGCTGGACGTTCAACTGCATCTCTCTCACCGCTTCTTTCGCGGGCTCGTCGTCGTTCCTCTTCACCCACGCATGCCCGCTTCTGGCCCCCCCGACCAAGTCCCCTCGCCTCTCTCACCACCCGAATCCCTCTCAACCCCCCTTTGCCGTCACCCAAAATCTTGGTCGTCAGCGAAGAAGGTCCTCCTGCTGCCCTCATCCACATCCTCGACGCCCCGACGAAAGAGCGGTGTCTTGAGGAAAAAGCCCATATCTGCGCACCAACTCCCGTCCCTCGACTTACACCTATTCCCTTGTTGGACCTTTTCCCACGACCGATCTCACCAACATGAACGTTAACTTTGATTCGAGTGGAGGCGACGGCCTCTTGGACCTCTCCTCCTTCGACCAGCGGGACCGGTTTTCTTACGCCTCGCAAATCCCTTCATCCCAGAATAGCCCCCAGAGCGTCGCAAACATGCCCGCTCAGAGGATCTGGCCCATCCCTTTGGATATGACCTCCAATGTCGCAGCCTCGAGCCCTCCCGAGGACCCGCAAGCCCATTCGCCCTCACATAGCTCATCACCTCTGACCCAGCACTCTCACCACTCGCCGTATCAGCAACCCGTCAACTCGCTGACCGACTGGGCCCTTCAACAGCACCAGCACCAGCAACAGCAGACGCCTCATGGATTGCCCGACTACTCCCAGTTCGTCCCCGACGCCTATATGCCCGTCACATACAACCCGTATGCCCCTGGCTTCCAGACAAATCCCATCGACTTCCTTCCCGCGACGACGCAAGCCCTGCAGGCGGCAAACTTCCAACTCGCATCTGCCTTCAACACCATGCCGCCCATGGATGAGACTGTTCCCGCCATGAACTGGAACATGGGGTTGGAGAGCTGGCACGACATCCAGGCTGCCGCCTCGGCTCTTCATATCGAGGGGCTCTCACATAGCATCGGCAGCAACTCCCCGACCGGCACTTTCCTCGAGGTCCTGTCTCTGCCCAGCTCCAGCAACGGTGAGGGATGGTCAATGGTAGTCGAGCAGGGTTCCGGAGCAGGGTTCGACCACTTCCAGCAGGCCCAGTCCAACGCTGCCATCTTCAACCCTGGCCAGACGCTGCACCTAAGAACCAACTCCGACTCGTCGGATGGCGCCAATTCGTTCGAGCTTGGCAGCTACGAGGAGATCGCCCCGTTCCCCATCTCGCCCTTCTCACCCGAGTCCGATGGATATGTCGATGCCGGATCGCACCGCAACTGCTTCGGAGACAACCACAGCCACGCCCACGCCCACGCCCACGCCCACAGCCACGCTCACAACCACGCTCATGCCCATGCTCACGCTCATGCTCACAACCACGACACAGCCAGCCCCGCAGCGGCCGTTCCTCCCATGGCGATCAAGAGCTCGACCACGCCGCCCCGGCCTACGCCTGCCAGCGGCTCCGGTGCCACGTCTCCCCCCATCCTCACGACCGCTCGGAGAAACTCGGGCCAGAGGCGAAGCCCCGTTACCGGCAAGGCCACCAAGGCCGTCATCCGCCGCACTTCAACTGGCAAGAAGGACGGCACCGAGGTGAAGAAGGTGGGCCGCAGGAAAGGCCCCCTTCTTCCCGAACAGCGTAAGCAGGCCAGCGAGATCAGAAAGCTCCGTGCCTGCTTGCGTTGTAAGTTCCTGAAGAAGACCTGCGACAAGGGCGAGCCGTGTGCTGGTTGCCAGCCGTCTCACGCCAGACTCTGGCAGGTTCCTTGCACCCGCATCGATATCAAGGACATTGGCTACTTCATGAAGGACTGGAAGGCCGACTACGAGCGCCATCTCGGTCGCGGTGTCTCGGTCTACAACGTCAAGGGCTTCGCCCAGAACGAGACAGTCATGTGGATCACTCACGGCTACGGCTTTGCCCTCCCCGTCTACGTCCGCGAGGTTTACGTCGCGGACGAGAGCTGCTTCCAGGTTGACTGGGTTGAGTCTTGCCTGACCGACCAGGAGCCCATCGACTTCGAGCTCCGCACCGAGAGACTCGATGTCGGCGCCAAGGGTGTTTCCGTCGAGGCTCTGTCCGACTACCTTGACAAACACATCGATGGTGGCTTCGAGGACTTCATTGAGGACCACTTTGAGGGCACTCCCTTCATCACGGAGATCCTCAAGACGGCTCACCGCTACTACGTCAAGGAGCGTATGCCCGTCATCCGCAAGGCCCTCAAGCTGGTGCTTGCCTACAACCTCACCCTGCACATCACCATGGTTGAGAGCCAAGGCGAGGAAATCCCCCTTGATGGCCAGATTGATGATGAGGACTCAAAGTTCTACGGCAAGACCGTCGCCCCTGTCATGATCAACTTCCAGATCAAGTGTGCCATGGCCGACATGTGGCGCGAGCTGCAGAAGGAGATTCTCGAGGAGTTGTCTGCTCTGTACTCGAGCGTGTATAGCGGGGAGCGCCTCAAGAACTGGCCCACCATTTTCATGCTGGCCTCCATTCTGCTTGCCGTCTGGGAGGAGATGCAGTTCGACTGCCACTACCGCGTCCCCGACCCGGCTGCCGTCAATAAGTTCTGCAACGACATGGAGACTACTCCCGTCGGTGTCATTGTTGGCCTCTTCCACGCCATCTCCCAGAAGCTCCCAGCCTTTATGGACTGGGACACCGCCAAGCACGGTCATCTCCTCAACAACAACGTCGCCGTCTGCGAGGCCATGACCGAAGTTCGTCAGCATGTCATCAAGCACGGTAAGTAACACCGTAACAACATGGCGATATTGGTAGATTGCTAACGATTTGATTAGAGGCGTACCTGCGTACTCGCCCTGACGCCAGCTTCGACCGCAACGACTTTGACTGCCTGTCCAACAAGTTCCTGTCGAAGCTCGTCATCCGGGCCAACTAAAGCCCCCTACTGTGCTATATTGCTGCCATATATTTCCTGAGATTATGATTTCTTTGAAAATGCCTCGGGTGGGCAATTTCTTTTCATTTCCTTTGTTATTTCGAGTCACAGCGACGGCGTTGAAACGAGACACTACACATACACGCAGTATCACTCTCCGTACACCTCGGTTCGCTTCTTTTCGGCTGGTCACCTCCCCACCACGACGATTCATCGCGATGTGTTACGACCTTTTATCATGATTCAAATTACGAATGTATGACTCGAAATTTGGGGGGTGGTGGTCTTTGGTTTGCGCAGCGGCCAAGAGAGACGCGGCATGCGCCAGAGACGTTCATGGAGACGATCATGCCGGCACGACAGGCAAACGACAGAGCATAGCAAGCGTAGACGATTACGATATGCATTGGAATTGGGCGAAAGGGAAAGGCCCGGGAAAAAAACACCCACCAGACGAGATTTGGAAAGGCCACATTGGCCGCTATAGGCATTACTTGTTGTAGTTAGGCCAAAGATCGATATATCAGGCTGTTTATTCATGTTCAAACTCTTTTTTGCGCTCTTGAACTCGTTGATTGAAATGAGGCGCCATGCAATGACTGAAGACGGCACACGCCATTCGAAGGATAAGGTGGCATCTATCGTGGTGCAGCCGACTAGGATCGCATATCTGATAAGGGGACGAACCGCTGCGGGGTTCTTCAGTTTACCTAGGTCGCGAGATCATGTTCCGACCAAGAGCAGTGGAGGGAGGGAGCGAACTTTGACGCCGTTGTGACCAATGCAATGAACACAGGGGAGGGAGGCTGGAGGAGAGATGCAAATAGTGGTGTTACGTTATCACGGTGTTTGCGGGCGGCCACGTTGTCAGGGGGGCTCGGGATTGCATGTAACCTACTGTTATCGGGCGTGGCTATGCTAGTGCGAGCGAAGCACTCGGAGAGCGCGCGTGGACGGATGTCGCGATGAGGCCCGAGCTGGAGAACACCAATGTCGCCATCGCCCATTCCTCGGTAGATAACGAAAGCGTCAGTCCCTCTATCCGAAAATACTAAAGGGTGAGGGGATGAGGGAAAGTTTGTGAAGAAGGGACGGAGGTTGCTCGGAGACGGTCCGTCGTCACCCTCGGTTTCTTGAGGCATGTTCAGTCGCATGCAACCCTCGGCTGGTCGTTCCAGCCATCGTTAGGGATGGCCGAAAAGGCTGTTGTGGTGTTTGTTCTCGTTCGGGCGATGGTTCAGGTAAAGCCAGAGACGAAGAGGTTGGGTGGTCTTGGTGGAGGATGACGTCGGGTTCTGGTCTAACCCTGGCCTGGCCTGTTGTATCCATCTTTCTCCGCACTTGGGCGCTTTCCTCGTATCGATGGAGGACTCACTGACTGACTGGCCGGGTTCCGAACGTTGGGTGACGGGCGGAGGAAGCCATCTTGAGGCCAAACATGGATGAGTAAAACTAATATGATACAAATGTTCTTCTGAAGTCGATAGAAGCTTTCGTATGGGTAAAGCAGGCGAAGCGAAGACTGACTAAGAGGCTGCAAAGGTGGCGGGTTCCGGAATGTGAGAGCGACCGGTGTGACACAAAGCTTTCTGCGCAGTCAGTTCGTTGTTTCTGGAGGGGCGCCTGGACCGGCTGGCATCAGGGTGGCGGGTGGGGCGCTTGTTTGTCACCACACGGTCAGTGACAGTCAGCGGTCGGGCCGGATGTCTTTGACCCTGGGGGGCTGACTTCGTTTGCAAGGCAGTGAGACACAGTGATTCCAGTGAGCTGCTAAACAAACCATGGCCAACTTATCCTTTCCTGTTGTCAAATACAGACCCGTAGGACAGGACGAGCATTCCAGGCTGATGCTCTCGGCGAGTGCTTCAGCCCCAACACTATCGTGGACGATGACGACGAGCTGTTGAATGTTTGCGTCTTTGGGGGGGGGAACAGCTACAGGGATTGATGAGCGCCCGAGAAGAGGGGCTGTATCGACCCATCAGTTCCTCACCGATACTCCGTAGCGCGCCCCCCAAAGGCTTTCTGGGGAAACAACATACTAGGTATTGTGATCTTTTTTTCTCCCTTCGGAGATTTCTCATCTTCCATGGTCAAAGGAAACACAAATCTTTGATCGCTCTCTCACACTCTTTCACTCTGGAAAAGCCACATTGTGTGCCAACTGGTTCCGTAGGATAAGGAGGGTTGCAGCGGTGGCATGAACGAGACCATCTGATCAAAGAAAGCGTGGCGGCGGCGAGCAAGCCAACCATCAACTGAGACATCCAATCCGGCACAGCAGTCAGAGTTCCAGCCTTCCCAGGTTCGCCGGCCAAACGTACCTGGCCTGATAGCCAAGATAAAGGGTTACTGATACTTACTCGTAATACTGTTTTGCCGGTTGTTCCGTTGGGAATCCAGGTACCTCTACTTCCCGCCGAAACCCCCACTTGGTTCTGGAGGGTTCCGGCTTGCTCCTGCTTACAGGTATCTCAACGCTCTGTGGTAGGTACTTGCGCAGTTGCTGATGAATCATTCGCCATTCCCCCAGACAAGGCACTCGCTGCATAATCTGCTCCACCTTTCCGTCCCTGCGCCTCCAATCAAGCGCCTCCTCCCCTTCCCTTTCGCCTGCCTTCCGCGGTCAGTCACCACTCAGCCCGTTCCTTCCCTCCTCCAACAGACCTACCCAGGCCAACCTCCATCCTCGGTATTTAAACCACTTCACCTCTTCCTCCCACTCCTCGGTCGATTCTTCCTAATACATCCACTACCAACAAGTTCTCGCTCAGCGAAATACATCAGCGGATCCCTCAATCACGAGCATTCAAGTTACGAACAATCACTTTCAATCACACAGACAGATCAAGAAGTCGCCATCATGCAGATCTTCGTCAAGACCCGTAAGCTGCCTCCCACGTCAGACCGTCCTACATCCACCAGTTATTAACTTTTTTGCAACAGTCACCGGCAAGACCATCACTCTCGAGGTCGAGTCCTCTGATACCATCGACAACGTGAAGTCGAAGATCCAGGACAAGGAGGGTATCCCCCCCGATCAGCAGCGTCTTATCTTCGCTGGCAAGCAGCTTGAGGACGGCCGCACCCTCTCCGACTACAACATCCAGAAGGAGTCTACCCTTCACTTGGTTCTCCGCCTTCGTGGTGGTATGCAGATCTGTAAGTTGCTATGTCATGCACTGCCTCTTTGAACCGTTACTGACCCCCAATCAGTCGTCAAGACCCTTACCGGCAAGACCATCACTCTCGAGGTCGAGTCCTCTGACACCATCGACAACGTGAAGTCGAAGATCCAGGACAAGGAGGGTATCCCCCCCGATCAGCAGCGTCTTATCTTTGCCGGTAAGCAGCTTGAGGATGGTCGCACCCTCTCCGACTACAACATCCAGAAGGAGTCCACTCTTCACTTGGTGCTTCGTCTCCGTGGTGGTATGCAGATCTTTGTCAAGACCTTGACCGGAAAGACCATCACACTCGAGGTCGAATCATCCGACACCATTGACAACGTCAAATCCAAGATCCAGGACAAGGAGGGCATTCCTCCCGATCAGCAGCGTTTGATTTTCGCCGGAAAGCAGCTGGAAGATGGTCGCACTTTGTCCGACTACAACATTCAGAAGGAGTCGACTCTCCACCTTGTCCTTCGTCTCCGTGGTGGTATGCAAATCTTCGTCAAGACCTTGACCGGCAAGACGATTACGCTCGAGGTTGAGTCATCGGACACAATCGACAACGTTAAATCCAAGATTCAAGATAAGGAGGGTATCCCTCCTGACCAGCAGCGTCTCATTTTTGCTGGAAAGCAGCTGGAGGACGGTCGCACCCTGAGCGATTACAACATTCAGAAGGAGTCGACGCTTCACCTCGTCCTCCGTCTGCGTGGCGGTCAGTAAGCGATGGCTTCGGTACATACGGAAGCTGCCTGTTTCAAGGCACCGGCGTTCATGGGTTATGATTAAGGGATATGGCATGGATGAAATTTTCACACATACCTAAGCATTAGCTAGGAACCTCGCGCTCACGAAAGCGCTCCAATACCAGACTATTTGAAGTCAAACTCTTTGCCTCGTTTCGTACCTTGACCTCGTGATGAGATAGTGTATACAGTTGAGCTGCATTGATCTCTTATCAGTGACGTACACAGTGGACCCGTTCATGCGACAGCGGGGCAGCCCGCAGTGAAATCCTCCCACAGTAGCTGCTGGAGCCCTGCATCCAAACTCATCTTTCTCCAGAATACACACACATTTGGCTCGCCTCCGTGTTGCGTCACGACATGAGGGGCTCACGGAACCTTTGGAAGCGCCTGGAAATACATGTTCTTTTGCCCCCATAGCGGTTTCCTATTTTCCCCTGAATTTTTATACTCTTCTCTCAATCATCCGCAAGTTCGCCAAGGACTGGAACGGCAGCGGCATCGCCCAGGAGCGCGCGCCTGGTAAGGCTGAGAGAGGCTATGCGGTCCTTCTTCTACCATTTGAAGTTTGAGCTCTATCCCACCTCCAGCCCCGCGACAGGTGACGCGACGAAGACCAAAGGGAAAGCTCAAGCAGCAGCAGTGTTTGACAAGGATCTTTGGCTTCCTCCGAAAGGCGCCGACATCTTTGCCGAACTTCCTGTACATTCAAAGAAGAAATCCAGACAAGCGAATCTCTCATACCGACCGCAGCCTTCGCCACTGCAGTCATTCGAATCACCTTACCCCGCCGATACCTACAGGTCGAGTACACTGCGAGCGCCGACCGAGAGTCCGAGTCCCAACCTAATCGACTGTGGTCCTTCAAGAGCACTAGTCAAGGAGGATAGTGGCAGCAACATCGAGAGACTATCAGAGAGGCAGTGGAGGGCGCGCACGCAGAGCTTCCCTCCTCCACCTTCATCGGCTGCACTACGACCAGAGGCGGCCGTCAGGGACTGGCGTTTCGGGCGAGTGAGCATCGAGAGTATTGACGTGGACCTGGAAAGCGACGCGCATACGAACCAGATGGCGACTGAGGCGGCGAGCTCTGCGGCAGACTTGGGCGTCGGTCCGACGTTTGGCGGCACAGGGAAGTCCACCAAGGCGAAGTACGTTCCGCTGGAGACGAAAAACACAGAGGTCGGCTGGGGAGTGGTGCATTTCTATCGCGAAGAGGAGGACACGCCTGGACTGGGACTGCCGCCTTCAGAAGACGAGGGCGTCGAGGCGGAGGAATGTACGACTCTGTGCATACCCGCGGTTCCCAGTTACCTTAGTCCGGGCGACTTCCTTGGATATGTTGGTGAGAAATGGAGGGACGACATCAGCCACTACAGGATGGTCATGACGGCCAGGATGAACCGGTACCTCGTGCTACTGAAGTTCAGGAACAGCAAGAGGGCGCGCGAGTGGCAGAAGGAGTTTAACGGAAAGGTGTTCAACAGCATGGAGGTGAGAAGTCACAGCACTTAATGACTGGTAAAACCACCACTGACAAACTTCTCGCAGGCGCAAGTTTGCCATGTCGTCTTTGTCAAATCGATCACATTCGAGACGCCCACGAGGGAAAATCGCACGTTTCCCGACCTCAACCACGATCCCTTTACACCTTCCTCCTCCTCGGTCGCTGCCTCAAGCAGCTTGAAGCCCTTCCCCCCGCCAACACCGAGTCTCGTCGAACTGCCGACCTGTCCAGTGTGTCTCGAACGCATGGACGACACAACTGGGCTGATGACCATTCCCTGCCAACACGTCTTTCACTGCACTTGTCTGCAAAACTGGAAAGGCTCAGGATGCCCGGTCTGCCGTCATACAAACCCTGAGACGGCCTACGACCCGTCGAACCCGTATACTCAGCCGTTCGGATCATCAGTGTCGAACCTCTGCAGTGTGTGCGATTCCACAGATGATCTGTGGATCTGCCTCATTTGCGGCAACGTGGGCTGCGGCCGGTATAAGGGCGGCCACGCCAAGGACCACTGGAAGGAGACAGCACATAGCTTCGCCTTGGAGCTGGAGACGCAGCATGTGTGGGACTACGCCGGCGACACCTGGGTCCACCGTCTGATTCGCGACAAGGGGGATGGCAAGGTCGTCGAGCTTCCAGGGAGCAACGGGCATCACCACAGCCCTGAGGGCGGGTACGAGGATACCGTCCCGCGAGCAAAGCTGGATAACATCGGTCTAGAGTACACGCATCTCCTGACGAGTCAACTCGAGTCACAGCGGGTGTACTTTGAGGAAATGCTGAGCAAAGTAGCAGACAAGGCCTCCAAGGCCGCCGCGACCGCCGAGTCCGCCTCGACGCAGGCCGCCGCAGCGTTGGAAGAGAACGCGACCCTCAAAGCAGAGCTCACCCGCCTTCGAACGCAGGTCATCCCCCAGCTCGAGCGCGACGCGGAGCGGGACCGCAACAAGGCCACCAAAGCCCAGGAGCTTGCCCGCAACATGGGAAAGGCCCTGCAGGAGGAGAAGCAGGTTACGCAGGGGCTGATGAAGCGCGTGGAGCATAACAACGCCGAGGTCGAGGCGCTCCGGAAGAAGGACGAGGAGTACAAGGCGCAGATTGCGGAGCTGGAGGAGATGAATCGCGACCTGAGCATGTTCATCTCGGGCCAGGAGAAGCTCAAGGAGCTGGAGAGCGAAGGAAAGGTCGGGGCTGGGGAGGTTGCGGAGGGGAGCGTCAGTGTTCCTGAGAGGAAGGGGAAGCGGAGGGCAAAGAAGTGATTTTTTATTTTTATTTTTCTACTTTCTGCTACGTGGAACTTTTGGCGTTGTGGTCGGGGGACAATGCATGGGACGACGGGTTCGCGTGTATTAATTAATAGCGCAGAATAGGCGAACAGGCTACCTGTATAAAAAGTAATTTAAAGACGCTAAAGAAGCGCACTTACGTAGGTATAAAATATTAAAATCTTAGGTAATAGTGCTATAAGTAGTAGCTAAAGGGTATTAGGTCCTTAGCTACCACTAGGTATATACCTATAAGCTTAAGAAATATAGTTAATTAACTAAATTTAAAATAAGACTTATTATCTATAGTAACTAATAAGTAGAAAATCTATAAGATACTTATATAGCTATATTAGTAAGTATATTATTTAAAATACTTATAGTAATAGCTACTTACTTTAACCTAGAACTACTTTAATATAATATAGTAAATATATTTATTTATACTACTATTAATAAGGTAGTATTTATAAAAATACCTCTAGGCTACTAAATTACTAGCTAGATCTTCTAGTTATTAAAAGCTCTTTATAGGCTTTAATAATCTCCTTTACTATAGTAAAAGTACTTTAAAAAAAGGCTTACTATATAAGGATTTTACTAAGTACTTAATAAGAATTAGTATTAGAAAAAGGATTATATTATATTCTTTTTCTATATTAATAACTATATATTAGCTTATTACTATATAGATAAAACGTAAGTAAGTAATAAAATAGTAGCACTTTAATAATAATACTACCTTAAAAGTAGAAGCCTATTATAATAGTTTTTTAGCTTTAAGTACTAGCTAATAAGAAGGTAAAAGAGTTCTCTTATAAGAACTAAGTCTTTAGGTAAGTAATTTATTATTTAAGGACCTTATTTAATAAGCTACTAGCCTTACTAGGGGTGTTATAATTCTTAAGAACCTTAATTTAATCTATTAAAGTAAAGTTAGTAGTATAGGCTTTATAAAGCTTTTACTTTAAAGTATTAACTATATTTTTTTACTTTTTTTAAACTATAAGAATATTTTATATATAAATATAAAGTTATTTAAAGTTATTAGTATAGTAGCTTATAATAAAGCTTAGTTTAAGTTCTAAGTTTTACTAAGTATAATATAAAGTAAGTTAGTAGTAGACCTATTAGTATAAATTAGCTAGATTTTCTTTATATAAAGCCTTAAATACCTTTTTAGTAAAATATCTTTTTTTCTTATTACTAAATAAAGACTAACTAGTAACCTAAATAAATATAAGTAAGCTATTTATATAGCGCTATAAGTATTAACTATAAGTAGCTTAGTTAGTATTAGTAAGGAATTATTTAAGGCTTAATTCCTAAAAGTAAAGTATAAGGTTAAATTCTTATAGGTCTTTAGCTTTATTATTTAAAAAGAAGGTGCTTTATTAATTAGAGGTAAGGTTTTAAGTAGGGGTTATTATTTTAGTATTAAATACTAAAAGGCTACTTTTACTAGTAGATTAAGCTATTTTAATAGTAAAAAGAAAATAAAAAGAAGTTTAAGGGCTATATTAACTAATATATAACTAAGCTTAAAATAAAGTAGTAAAAAAAAAAATTTAAGATATTATACTTTTATCTTTAAAGAAAATAAAAGTAACTTTTAAATAGTATTATAGTAATAATACTATATTAGTTTAGTATATAACTATATCTCTTATTATAAGAATTTAAAAGTAAAAAAAAAGAAAATCTATACTAAGAGGCTAGTAGTCTTACTAGCTATTATATAGCTATTTAATTTATTTATAAATTACCTAATAGTTTTTATAACTAAAGGTTTTAGTTTTTTTACTTTTTAGTAAATCTTTTAGTACTATAAGGCTTACTAGCTACTAAAGTAAAGGTATACTAACTACTAAGGCTAAAGGCCTTAGCTACTAAGGCATAAGGTATAAACTACTATAGCTATAGCGTACTTACTACTAAGGCGTAATATATAAACTACTATAGCTATAGTATACTTACTACTAAGGCATAAGGTATAGACTAGCTACTAAACTATACTATAACTATATTCTTATTTATATATTTTTTATATAACCCCTCTAGCTATAATAATTAAACTTATAACTAAAGGAAGTAAGATAATTATAAAATAACTACTTAGTTAATAACTAACTAAATAAAAAGGTTTAGTCTTACTTTTTTAAAATATTAAAAGAATAAGATAGAAGTATACTTAAGTACTTTAGGTCTTTATTTCCTTATATTATATATTATATAACTATAGTTAAATTTTAGAAGAATAAAAAAAAAACCCTTATTTCTTAGTTAGGAAATCCTTAGCTAATCTTAGTAATATTATTAGTAAAACTAAGAAATGTAACTGTATAAAAGAGTACGCAGGTTACTTGTTTTATTACTATAATTAAATAGTTACACACTTATAAGGGTAATTAATATCTAACTTACCCCCTTAAGGGCTTATAAAGCTTATAGGCCTTAGACACGTTATGTGAGGTAGAAACCCTAGATTCCTAGGTAAAGACCCTCTATTATGTGTGTCGCGACCGTGCATCGAACTCAGTTAATTAAGATTGACTGGGAGCTGGGCTTATAACCACTAAGAAATGCGACCGTACAAAAGAGTACACAGGTCACCTGTTTTGTTACTGCAATTAAATAGTTACACACTTATAAGGGCAATTAATATCTAACTGTAAAATTACCTTTAAAAGTAAGGCTAGTTTACTACTTATTTCTTAATAATTTACTATAAAGTAGCTATATATTTACTAGCTAATTTATATATAATTTTACTATATTTAATATACCTCTTAAGTGCTAGTAATATAATTAACTACTATAAAGCCTATATTAAATATTCTTTATATATAGCTTATTTATTTATTAATTATCTTTTAATATCTTATATATTTTTCTTTTATTTAATAGTAAACCTTTACTTTATTATAAGCTAATTATTACTATTAATATACTTTAAAGTATATATATTAGTTACTTATATTTAATTAAGCTATAAATATAGTAAATTATAATACACTAAGTGCTTTTATGAATCTATTAGCTACTAATTTAGTAGACTTCTTATATTTAATAGTAATTTAATTTACTACTACTTCTTAGTATAGCTAGTAGTTATAAATATTTATATACTATAGTCTTATTTATAATTAAATAAGCTCCTTAGTAATAAGCCTAATAGTCTAAATATTATTATAGTTAATATAAATAGTTAGTAGCTATTTAGTAGCTACTTACTTATTAAGTAATAATTTAGTTTTTAGTTATATTAATAGTTAAATACTTAGTATAGTAATTAATCTACTAGTAAAAAGTGCCCTTTTTATAGTAAATTATAGTACTAGTAATTTAGCTTTAGTAGTTAACATATATAATAAGCAAGCGCGCTAGACAAGTAAGCGTGCTACCTAATTACAGCTACTTTATAAATATAACTAAGAAGTAACTATAAAATAATAAAATTAATTTAAACTACTTAGAATCCTATTCTTTAGATATTTCTTTATTAAACTAGTACGTTTACGTATTATATCTAGTGTTCTTATAGGTACTACACTACTGTTTACCTATTTTTATCCTTAATCTATAACTACTACTCTAACGCGTTTCCTCCTTAATCTAGGTTATTACCTCTCTCTATAACTAAATATCCTATATATTAGCTACACTAAGACTCCCTTCTTACTTTAGATAAGTTTCTTTTACCTTTTTATATTAGTTAAGTAGGTTATTCTCCTTATAAAGGGTTTTAACTTTAGCCTTTAATAAAGTATTCTTATATATAATTTCTAACGCTTTTTTAAGAATATACTTAGTAGCTATTAATCTATATATTAGGGAGCTATTTAGATAATTAATAAAGTAATCCTTAATAAGAGTTCCTTAAGAAGATATCTTTATTATGTTATATAGTGTCTAGGAAGTCTAAGCTAGTAGTGTTATTAGAAGAGATCCTAGAGGTGTTAGAGTGTATAACTTAATATCTAGCTTTAATAGCACACTTTCTAGACTTAGAGGGATAAGCCTTACCCCTCTAAAGCCTCCTTAAATATTTACTTTTATAAGAGCTTACTTAAAGGCGTTATAAAATACTAGAAAGAAGTTATCCTTTATAATATAGGTATTACCTTATTATATCTTATCCTTAATTTCTTAACTATATACTAGCTTTAAAGGCCTAAAACACCTAATATCTAAAGGCTAAAGTAAATAAAATAAATAAGGTAGTATATAAAAGGTAATAATATTATTTTCCTTATAATATAGCTTAAAGTCTATAAAATAGTAACTTTTATACTTATTAATAATAAGAAGGTAATATTTCCTTTTTATATATAACTTTAAATATTAATTAAAGTACTAAAGCTAATCTAGGCCTTTTTTATTTATTATTTATCTATTTTTAGACGTTATAATAACCTAGTTAGGTAGAAGACTAGATTCTATATACTAAGTAGAGAGGAGATTTTTACCTCTAATAATAATATATAGTAAGACGCTATAACTAGATAAACTAATAGCCTAAATAACTATAACTTATTCTTAATTTCTAGGCTATACTATTTTTATATTTAAACGTCTTTTAGAGCTTATAATAACTATTCTAGATATAATCTAGCCTATTATAAAGCTAGTCTTATTAAAGTTATAGATATTAGACTTTATAATACTATATTTTATAATTATATTTACTATAAGGTAAAACTATATGTTTATTACGTCTAGATCTT
>NW_007361075.1:161705-163235 GCF_000149035.1 Colletotrichum graminicola M1.001
GGGGCAGCTTACGTTAGGCTTAGAGGGACTAAGTGTAGGGAGGTAATGTCTAGTAGCTATTACTAGACGCTAGGCTGCCTAGGGCCTTTAGGGTTAATATAACTTTATGCTCTAGCGTATAGTTACTAGTGCTAGTATATATAGGCCTAAAGCGACTTAGGACATGTTATATTAGAAGGGGGGTAATTATAAGGGGTTAGCCTAGTTACCCTTTATAAGGCTATATATAGTGTATTT
This sequence comes from Colletotrichum graminicola M1.001, assembly GCF_000149035.1. Taxonomy (NCBI): domain Eukaryota; kingdom Fungi; phylum Ascomycota; class Sordariomycetes; order Glomerellales; family Glomerellaceae; genus Colletotrichum; species Colletotrichum graminicola. The sequence goes on from NW_007361075.1 coordinate 161,943, forward strand.
TAGACACTTAGTGCCTAAACTAATTAATCTTTTAGTAATACTAAAATAGTCTTATTAAATATAGTAGAATTATATGTAAATTAGCTAGTAAATATATAGTTACCTTATAGTAAATTATTAGGGAATAGGTAGTAAATTAGCCTTACTTCTAATAGTAATTTTACTAATAATATTACTAGGATTAGCTAGGGATTTCCTGACTAAGAAATAAGGGTTTTTCCTTATTTCTATAGTAATTTATAATAAATATAGGATATATAATAAAATTAATTAAGTAACTATTATAATCCTTACTATTTAATAATTAATAGTCTAATATATATATTTATAATAACTAATATACCTATCTACTAATTATAATAATTAGTAAGAACTATAATAATAAGGTAACTATCTTATAATTATATAGTAATTAGTTTATATAACTTAATACTATTTAAGTAAAAGTAAAGCGTTATAATCTTTAGGAGTATATTAACCTAGAGGTTATAGTAACAGACTAATTAATCCTTAAGATATATCTAAAGAAACTAATAAAGCTACTTATAACGTAATATCTATATATCTTAACTAAGGATAAGCTTACTACTTACTAAGAGGTTACTATAGCTATAGTAATTACTAGGATATCCTAGTAAGTAACTATATAGCTATATATAGTAAGAAGTAAGGCTATTATAGCTATACTTAATAAGCTTATATATAAAACTAAATATATAATAACACTAAATAATCTTAACTTATATAATCTTATATACTTAAATAGCTAGATAAGCTACTATTATAAGAAAGTATATAAGTATACTACTTAGTAAAAAGATATTAAAGATATAGCTAATATAGTTAAATTTACTATATCTATAGATCTTTAAGAAAGATATTATAAATTTAATTAATTACTAACTAAATAGCTTAATAAGCTTAGTGTAGTAGTAGGAATAACTAAAAAAGAGCGTATAAAGTACGCTTATAATAAATATAATAAAGTGTTAGTAAAAGCCTAGTAAAAGGCCTTAACTACTAAAAAAGATCTTACTTTATAGCTTAATAAATAGAACGTAGCCTATAGTAAATTAGTATAAGTTAATTTACCTAACTACTAACAGCTATTAATCTAGTTTAATAACCTTATTACTACTTTATAAAGTAGTTTACTTAGCTTTTAGCTAGATTTATATATAGTAACTAGTAAAATAATAAGTAACTAAAATAATCTTAACTAGTAGTCTCTTTATAAGATACTACAAAAGAGGGTTAAAGCCCTTACTAATAACTTATTATATTATAGCTAAG